>NW_028292245.1:0-24720 GCF_963383615.2 Lipophrys pholis
CCCAACCCCAACCCCAACCCCAACCCCAACCCCAACCCCAACCCCAACCCCAACCCCAACCCCAACCCCAACCCCAACCCCAACCCCAACCCCAACCCCAACCCCAACCCCAACCCCAACCCAACCCCAACCCCAACCCCAACCCCAACCCCAACCCCGAACCCCAACCCCAACCCCAACCCCAACCCCAACCCCAACCCCAACCCCAACCCCAACCCCAACCCCAACCCCAACCCCAACCCCAACCCCAACCCCAACCCCCTCCACTAAAACTACCTTTTCATAATAAATAAGGATAGTCCTATGGAAGTAATTATAACAAAAAATGGAAGAAGATATGAGAAGGTTGTAGAAAACCCACCTTCACTAACAATAATATTATCCAGTCAAATTGAGATTGGTGCATGGCAGGCTAACCAGCCAGCCTATTACCCTTGGTGATCCTATACTCAATTATCTTAGAGGCCCTATCGTTAGAAAAACAGGTGATCAATTCGAAGTTGCTTAAAGAGTGCTCATTCAAGAAGGCTAAGATTTCTTTGCCAGGTATGAAGCGCCAAGGATAATTCGAGTGTATTTGTAATACCACAATTTTGATGAGTTGTTGATGGATCCTTTGAACTTCAATAATTCAGAGGTGATAAAGCTGCTTTTATAGAAGAAGCATGTAATAATGATTGGCCCACCTGGAACTGGCAAGACTACTGCTCTGATGACTATCAAGGATTTCTGTGGCATCACCTATAAAAATGGAAAAAGAGATTAATCGCACATGAAACAAGTAAAAGAACTATTCAAAAAGAGCAGGCTTTTGAAATATGTGAATTAAGAGTAATATAAGGCCTTGTCTGGATTGCAGCACTCGCATCTCACAATTTACCTTGCCTTCAAGCCTCAGAAGGCTAAGTTGACTGCCAAAGATATATCACGAATGGTAGGCAAGTAGCTTTAAGATCAGTTTGGTGATAAATTTTTGAACTGGCCGATCATGTACATGCTTAAAGAGGCAGACACTATTGCTTAACTGTGTGGTAACTTGAAATGGTTCGCAAAAGACATGGGCTTCTAAAACAAGATACTGCTATTGGTGGATTAAATCAATTTTCCATTGAGCTTTGACAAATAATATTTTGCCCTCTAGAAAAAGAGAGATCCCAAGAAAATGGAAGGTTTAAAATCCAGTCAGTATTCTCAATATTTACCAAACTTCTAACTGCTTGCAGTTTTCTTGCATTGTTGGTCAGATTAGTACAAACTGCCTTGCGTGATTGCCAGTGCTTAACCATTCTACTAAAAAGCTAGATTGAGCAATTTCGAGCACTACTACACCTACCAATCACACCACTCGATGATGCATGAACAACAAGATTATGCAAAGCTGCTAGAAAAGCATTATTCCTCTTCCCTAACTTATCATTTGGCAAGCTACATGGTCAAACTGTGTGAGGGAAATATAGCTTGTTTGGATAAACTCCTAAAGACTAAAAACAGAAGCTATGTATCTAAAGATCATTTAGACTAGCCAGCAACGATGGAATTTATTGGGAAAGTCAGGGAACATCATACTCCTAAGACAGACCATCTGTATAAACAGCATATTTAGAATTTGTGTACTGGAATATGCAGAGTCAAAGGATAGACAAAGATTTAATTTACTTAACTTGTACAGTGCTGGCCAGAGAAGTTGAATTTTTGGCATTTCAGCATGGAACTTATGAATTTAGGCATTCTTTCAGGTCAGTATAAAGACGGACAAGTTTAATTTCAGCAGGTTGATTCACAGATATTGAAGCTGTTGGGAATCCTGCTCACAGAAGATACAGATCTACGTACAACTTTATCAATAATACTTTCAAAAGAAGAAACCAATCTAATCCAGGCACTCAAATCATGCTCCTCATGCTTTTTGTAAAAGACTAGTTTAGGTCTGGTAGATAGTAAAGCATTTTCTCATTACTTGTATTACTTGTTCTATAAGCATCGACAAAACTATCAACTACCTCACGATATAGATGGTAAGTGCCATGTTGCTGGCTAACTGAATGGTAAAAGAATTATCTGTCTGCAAGTCCAAGATGATGCGGTTCAGGCACTTTCCCAAACCTTCTCTAGTAACACGCAATTAGGTAAGCGCATTCTTTAAAGCCTGAAAAAGTACAGGAAAGTCGATGAATAGACATTTTCCAAAACTTATCCCTATGAGCTATTGATGCAATTGCAATTGGGGTTCAAGGTGGAAGGGGAGGGCCATGATTACAATGTGTACATGGTAGGATTGAGTTTAGAGCAGAAGAAGATATGCTTACTAAAGATCACAGTGGAACTAAGACTGATCCATGAGAAGAAGTCTGTCAAGATAATTGACTATTAGTAGAAAGAGATTGCCATTTGATAACTGATAAGATTAAAATGATTATTTGACTTGGATGTAATTGCATTAAATCACCAAATTAAGAATGCGTGTTTCAAGGTAGCTGAAACTACTTATATAAATGATAGGTGAATAAAATCGATAAGGCCTTATTTAAATTAAATTAGTACATTCAATTTAAAAATAGCTAATCAGTTCCTTAGGCTCTTCATTGTCCATCGTTTAAGAGTTCGGTTCGTTTTATGCCTTTGTTCTTCTTTGCTGCGAATCAACTTTAATACAGATTTACTCATTCTAATCACCAGCTTTATCAGTCCCCAGCACAGCATTAAAAATGTCAACAGGATAGGCGCCAATACGATACCGATCATTACATTGCCGAATTGCTAATACTCCTTCGATCTATGAAAGATTCCAATAAGCAGGTATGCTTCGAAAAAGATGAACGAGATAGAGGATACCAGAATGCGTATCCACCATAGTAGGACAAACTTTTTTTTCTCTAGCAGGACAATCATCAATATAACGATATCAAATAATAAAGCCGGGATTAGGCATAGGTAGGGCTAAGCCAGCAGGATGAAAGAAAAGGGATAGATAGCCACTCTGAACTCGTAGAGCAGACAGGCGATAGAAGCCATTCCTTGAAACATTTTTTTTTAACGTAAATAAAAACAGCGACAGGAGAGTTTGTAAAGGAGTAGAGCCATGCAGCTTCCAGTCAGAATATTGGACAGCAAAAGTCCTGAGATGTTGATCAGAGTCTCTCTTTGATATCGAATCTGGAAAGCCCCGTAAATAATCAGTTCACAAGCTGAGGTGATAATCAAGTCATTGAAGTCCTCTGCATTTCCAGTGATGAACTAGTACTTTTTAGAGAAGATGGGCAGCTTGTAAAGCAACCAGAACAGAAGGTTTTTAAGCAGCAGCATCCCAATAGTGATAAAGAAGAAGAAGGAGTTCGCAATGAACTGGAAACCATTTTCAAGAAATTATTGAGCAAATGCTGAAGTATGAATAGGGAAGGAACTGTTCTCTGCAATAAATGCCACGTATTACTATTAGACAGGCTAGAGCAGCTGATTTCGAAGCATATCTTCTGTTGCAGTGCCCATGCTATAGATGTAGGGGTGGACTGGTATATCGCTGAAGAAGAATGTCTTGGTGAGAGTGATTGAGATGATAACCGGCCCAAGCAAAGCACTTCCTCCCATAGCCAATAAAGAAGTGAAGACAATGCCTGCAGTCTAAGAGGCCTACTTGGTAGTTTAGATGATCTAGATATACCTCTTGATCTACTCCTATGATACTTCTTGAAGGATTTGTAGTTTGCATTGTTTGTTGCTATCTTCAAAAAAGAGAGGTAGACAGGTACACTGTTGTGTCAATTCATTGTAGGCTGAGAATTATTTACAGTCTATTCTGCACTTGTTGTTCTAAATTCTAAATCCCTCTTAACACTTGCTGCAGAGTTACCTAGATTAGCATGATTCACACCTCTAAGTGCATTTCAAGCATTCACTTTTTTATAAGTAATGCCCCATTTTATAGCACTCACAAGACTGTCTATCTTTGCATATCCAGCAGTCCTCCCTGCAAAGTGTGCACTCATTCTCAGTTAAATATGTGCTTATCTGACAGGCACATGCATTATTGGTGTCAAGAATTGCCATCTCTACACATTATGTGCATATGTACTCGGACAAACAATTATGACATAAAGGAACACACGAGATACACTCTGATTCGATGAGCAAATTTCCTAAAACCAGACAGTCGCAGATGTTTGCCTGAGTGCAAAGATGGCAGTTTGATGGGCAACTGATGCATTAACCATTGAAAACCTTAAAGCCTTAAAAGCATAGGCACTTCCCATTTTGCATCTCATAGGGACGTACACACTCTATACACTCCTAAGGAACCTCGCAATATTCACAATTCAGAGGGCAGCTCTTACATTCATTATCTATTAAGGCATGCCAACCTTTTTGCAACTACAAACGGCTAGGTTGTTGCAGAGGTGGCATTCATCCAAACAAGGGATACAATTCTTTTTATTGTTGCTAAAAAAGCCATTTATACTGCATTGGCATTATTAGCAGGATGATAGCTGTTTGATGGCAAAGTAACTAATCTTGTACGAGAAAATGAAGTTTTGATTAATTTCTAGAATGAAATTTAGATCTTTCGTAAAAGTTGTAAGAAGAGGCACTAATCCTATTAATTCCACCAAATGCCATGGTAGTACTTATATCATCCTTGCTGGTCAACCTTTAGTTCTAATTTAAAGCATCGGTATTATAAAAAGAATTTTCTTTTTCCATTATTGAGAAATAATATTTGTTGGAGTTAAGGGCATCTTTTGAAATAAAGTGAAAGCTAGTCCGAAGCCTTTTTGATTTTTAATTCTTAATTTTAAGGGTGGTATTGTCCAATTTTAAACTTTTACCTCAAAGTTTATTTCATTTTTCTGAAACTCAAGACCCTCGATAAAGGCCATTTTCTTTTCATTAATTACCTGTGGTTCTAGGTTTATAACTTTTATCTATCCTTGCAGCAACTCTTAATGGCTCGTTACCATTTCATAGGGCTGCATATTATAAACCAGTAGGGATATTGAATGTGTGGTTAATTGGGATGCAGGACTGCGTTGGACCTAGATGTTCGCATGCGCAACCCCGTAGGACAGCATGCTGAGCTGAATCTCGGTATATTTATTTTCCATATTGAGCAACTGGAGGATATACCCGAGATTGGGCCCATCAGTGAGTACATTCTGAGCGAAGATGAATGTAATCATTTTTGGCTAGGCCATATTTACTTAAACATAGATGTTGGTTTTGGAGAAGGGCAGTTATCCTATTGGGTGATAGGATAATATTGCTTCCGAATTTACTGCTAGCATGAACCAGCATACGATTATCATAATATTTCAATTAAATATACAGATCTTTGGAGAGGCTTTTTAATGAGAGCAAACCAGTAAACCTTTTTTCCCAATTTTGTTGTGCCTCAATCAAGAGGGGTAAGATTAGGTCAGGCAGCTGTGGATATTGATTGGGCGCCTTTAAAGTCAATGTTGTTTGATTACAAATCCATTGAAGTAAGGATGGGCCGTCTAATTTTGGAAATTTATTTAGCACCTTCTGCTCCAATGTTGTTACATCTCAAATCGATTGCGGTAAGGTTAGGCCAATTCGCCGTAGATACTGAGCACCTTCATCCTGAATATTGTTGCATGCCAAATTGATTGAGATAAGATTAGGCCAATTAACTGTAGACATAACTTTAGCACTTTTTGCATTTAACTAGCATATCCACATTCCTCATTTGCTAACTGTGAATGTAAGCTAGTCATTCCGTAGATTAACTTAAATTACAAAAATTATAATTAATTTCAATAACTCTAATGGATGGCATAGACTGAGACATCAAGCATCAGGTTCTCTGTTAAACAAAAACCTTTTATATAGGTGATTTCACCACCGTACCACCTTGTGAAAAATGACACTGTCTGGACACATCATTTCACTAGATCAAAATATTATTTTCTCATTGATCAAGCCCTGTGAAGGCGCTGTAAGAAGAAGAACAAGGAGGACAAGAAAAGAGTCTAATAGGATAATAGTATAATAGTATATAACGTTTCGTTTTGGAGAATTCAGTTTGAAATGAGGCTTGTGTATTAGTTTGTGATCCAAATTGATGATAGAAAAGATTTGAATAATACCAATGAGAAAAACATCTATAATTAAAATAATTAATTGATTCTTTGAGCTACTTGGCTAAACATGTTTAAAATAATCATCCTATACATCTCTTATCTCATAGAATTAAGCAAAACGATCACCATTATTAATCAATCACATTCAACTTGATTGGGAGAATATCTGAATAGTTGAAAGGAGGTCAAGGCTTCCTGTGGTTCTTCAGTACAATCATCAATATTAAAAGAAAAACAATAGTAGCTAATTATATTAACCCGTTGCTAGCTAGCCTAGGAATTTAATGCTTTTAAAATTGATTGTACTGAAGACACATGAAGCCTTGACCATCTTGCATTTCTTCAAAGATAGTCTTTCAAACCCATACAGTTACATCATTTGAACTAAAAAAACAAAAGCAAGCAACTTGATTAAAATACAGAAAGTTTAAGACTAAAGCATGAACCTATTAATCATTTTTTTAAATTTCAATATATAATGGTGAAATAAAATCAGTATGTTTGTAATTAAGTTGGGCTGATACAATTGAATTACAAAAGATTAGCAAATCAGGGCCTTAATTCATGTTTAGTCCACAGTTTAAGAGTTCGGTGTATTTTATGTTTTTGTTTTTCTTTGAAACAAATTAGCTTCAATACAGATTTACTCATTTTACTGACTAGCTTTATCAATCCCCAGCACAGCACTAATAATGTCAGCAGGATAGGCGCCAACACGATTCCAATCACTACATTGCCGAATTGCTAATACTTCTTCGAACTATGGTAAAGTCCGATAAGCAGATACACTTCGAAAGAAATGAACGAGATGGAGGATACCAGAATGCGTATCCACCATAGTAGGACAAACTTACCTTTCTCTAGCAGGACAATCATCAATATAGCGATATCAAATAGGAGAGGTGGGATTATGCGTAGGTAGGGTTAAGGCAGCATGATCAAAGAAATGGGATAGATAGCCACTCTGAACTCGTAGAGCAGACAGGCGATAGAAGCCATTCCTTGAAAGATTTTTTTTTAACGTAAATAAAAACAGCGACAGGAGAGTTTGTAAAGGAGTAGGGCCATGCAGCTTCCAGTCAGAATATTGGACAGCAAAAGTCCTGAGATGTTGATCAGAGTCTCTCTTTGATATCGAATCTGGAAAGCCCCGTAAATAATCAGTTCACAAGCTGAGGTGATAATCAAGTCATTGAAGTCCTCTGCATTTCCAGTGATGAACTAGTACTTTTTAGAGAAGATGGGCAGCTTGTAAAGCAACCAGAACAGAAGGTTTTTAAGCAGCAGCATCCCAATAGTGATAAAGAAGAAGAAGGAGTTCGCAATGAACTGGAAACCATTTTCAAGAAATTATTGAGCAAATGCTGAAGTATGAACAGGGAAGGAACTGTTCTCTGCAATAAATGCTACGTATTACTATTGGACAGGCTAGAGCAGCTGATTTCGAAGCATATCTTCTGTTGCAGTGCCCATGCTATAGATGTAGGGGTGGACTGGTATATCGCTGAAGAAGAATGTCTTGGTGAGAGTGATTGAGATGATAACAGGTTCAAGTAGAGAACTTCCTCCCATAGCCAATAAAGAAGTGAGGACAATGCCTGCAGTCTAAGAGGCCTGCTTGGTAGTTTCTATGATCTAGCCATACTGATTAAATTGCTCCTATGATACTTCTTCAAGGATTTGTAGTTTGCATTGTTTGTTGCTATCTTCGAAATAGAGAGGTAGACAGGTGCACTGTTCAGTCAATTCATTGTAGGCTGAGAATTATTTACAGTTTAATCTGCACTTATTGTTCTAAAACATGAACCCCTCTTAACACTTGTTGCAGGGTTGCCTAGATTAGCATGACTCACACCTCTAGATGCACTTCAAGCAAATACCTTTTTAGATATAATGCCCCAATTTATAGCACACACAAGATTGTCCATCTTTGCATGTCCAGCAGTCCTCCCTGCAAAGTATGCACTCATTCTCAGTTGGATATGTTTCTATCTGACAGGAACATGCACTATTGGTGTCAAGACTTGCCATCTCTACACATTAGGTGCATATGTTCTTGGACAAGCAAATATGGCATGAAGGAACACACGCGATACACTCATTTTCGATGAGCAAATTTCCTGAAACCAGACAGTCGCAGACGTTTGCCTGAGTACAAAGATGACAGTTTTATGGGCAACTGATACATTAGCCATTGAAAACCTTAAAGCCTTATAGGCAAAGGCATTTCTCATCTTACAATTCATAGGAGTGTGCACATTCTATACACTCCTAAGGAACCTCGCAATAGTCACAATTCAGAGGGCAGCTCTTACATATTCTATCTATTAAGGTATGGCCAACCTTATTGCAACTACAAATGGCTAGGCTGTTGCAGAGGTGGCATTCATCCAAACAAGGGATACAATCCTTTTTATTGTTGCTAAAAAAGAGGTTAGAATCTGCACATTTGCATTATTAGCAGGATGATAGCTGTTTGATGGCAAAGTAACTGATCTTGTACGCAGAAATGAAGTTGCGATAAAATTCTAGAATGAAATTTCGATCTTATGATTAAAGTTCGTAAGAGTTGTAAGAAGAGGCACTAATACTAATAATTCCACCAAATGTCATGGTAGTACTTTTATCATCCTTGCTGGTCAACCTTTAGTTCAAATTTAAAGCATCGGTATTATAAAAAAAACTTTCTTTTTCCATTATTGAGAAATAATATTTGTTGGAGTTAAGGGCATCTTTTGAAATAATGTGAAAGCTGGTCCGAAGCCTTTTTGATTTTTAATTCTTAATTTTAAGGGTGGTATTGTCCAATTTTTAAACTTTTACCTCAAAGTTTATTTCATCTTTCTGAAACTCAAGACCCTCGATAAAGGCCATTTTCTTTTCATTAATTACCGGTTGTTCTAGGTTTATAACTTTTATCTATCCTTGCAGCAGCTCTTAATGGCTCGTTACCATTTCATAGGGCTGCATATTATAAACCAGTAGGGATATTGAATGTGTGGTTAATTGGGATGCAGGACTGCGTTGGACCTAGATGTTCACATGCGCAACCCCGTAGGACAGCATGCTGAGCTGAACCTCGGTATATTTATTTTCCATATTGAGCAACTGGAGGATATACCCGAGATTGGGCCCATCAGTGAGTACATTCTGAGCGAAGGTGAATGCAATCATTTTTGGCTAGGCCATATTTACTTAAACTTTGATGTTGGTTTTGAAGAAGGGCAGTTATCCTATTGGGTGATAGATCATTTCTAATTCTGAATTTACTGTTAGCATGAACCAGCATACGATTATCATTCTATATTAATTTGGTATGTTCTTTTATTTATATAGCTTCTCCATGCAGATTATAGTGTTGGCAAACAATTCATCTGCTGCGTAATGCCATGAAATCTGAAAAAGCAGACGAACAGGGATATCAACAACTTCGTGAAATGATTAAATGGATTATGGAAAAGTTGATTTTGTTTAATTTGAATAATAATTAAATATCAAAAAACAATAAATTCATTTCTTTTTTTTCCTTGCATCTAAATGAATAGTCTATGAAATTAGGAATCAGGATTATTAAAGGTAATGGTAAAAATTACCAATTCTTTCCTTTTTGGACAGCCGAAGCTTCGTAATATGAAGGGAACCAATATGAAAGGATCATTTTATTTAGGAAAAATGCCCCTTTATGTGCTCGTGTTCAATAAGAAATATGTTTGTTTGAATAAAATGGATATTGATTGAGCATGTTTGGTAAGAAATCTATTGAATTAAGGTTAGGTCAGATCAACACCTTCATGCCAAATTGATTATCGTAGATATTGTTTAGACCTTTTGAACTTAACTATTACTAGCATAAAGACCCACACCCTCCTTATTTAAATTATACTTAGTTTCAATCACTATCTGGATTTTTCATATAGTATCATGCTATTCCCTTAGATCTCTATCTATTCAATCATTGACAAAAGGGTAGCTTCTGCGAACATTATCGATTCATGCTACTCAGCCTCGGTAGGTTATAGACTGAGGCACCAAAACATAAAACAATAACCGGTAAGAATAAACTAACAATTGTTGGTGATTACATTCATAATTCAGTTTCCCTCATCCAAAAAATAATTTTATTAGGGATTAGACTAAAGTGATCCTGCCTGAAATACTCATTACATTTCTTGATATGGTGACGGTTGAGAACAAGGAAATCTCAAAGATGTACTCAGATCGAATATTGTCTTTAACAAATTAGAAGAGGCAATGCTTATCCAAAATATCAATTTTAATTGAGGCATTCAATATTGTTTTGGCTGTTCTTGAATTTAAAAATTGTACTAAGTAAAAATGTATTAAATCTATGAAGATGATGAATAATGGTATCAGTCAATAGTCTTGAATAAAGTACAGTATCTTTGATATTGACATGAGTAGTGTGTTGACAAGCAGTCTTGTTCAACAATTTCTTTGATTGGTGGTGGACTTTGCAAAAAGCAAATGATTTATCATTGTTGTGTAGAATATAAAAGCCTTGTAATATTCTCTTCGCATGTAGTGCATACAGTGGATCATTTTTGTGGTCTATTGGTGTCCTTTTCCATGGATCTTTTATTTCATATCAAGAGCTGTGCTGAACAGTTTTGCAGAATGTTCAATGTTGCCTTTTTTTAAGTAAAGACAGGCCAGATTGTACATGACGCTTGCTATGAAGATGTTTCCTCCATTATATTTGGTATTTAATACTTGTATGTATAGTAAGAGAGCTTTGTTGTACTATCCCTTGGCTTGATATACATTGGCTATATTGTTAATGTTGGTTGCAGTTTCGATATGATTGATACCATAGATTATATTACAAATTTCGAATGCTTTTTTATACAGTTGGAGAGAGTGGTCATACTTTTATTTAGAAAAATAAATATTGCCCATGAGAGCAAATATTTAAACTGATTTAATGTGATCTGCGCCATAGGTTAACATATTTATTTTTAGTACTTCATAACATAGTTAAAGAGCTTTGGTATAGTTTCCTGTTAAATAGTATGATTAAGCCATCTTGCTAATCACTTTGGTTGTCTTTATGTGGCCTTTTCCTATACACAGTTATTGCATCCTAAGTTTGTTCTCAAAATACAATAAAGATGTAGTAGGGTCAAATTACATAAGTGCTTCACCTTGTAAAGCCATTTTATATTTTTGGTAGTACTCGAATGAAGATAACAATTGCTAAGGAGGCTAGTTCAGAAGTTGCAAATCCATTTCCCAGCGGTTTTTATTTTTCCTCTTATCAATTAGAATGAACAAATTGTTGGTATTGAACAAAATTTATTACTATTAATGGTGCTCTGATATATATTTTAAATGGCAGAACCCGCTTGTCGCTTTGCTAGGTTCATCTACTGATATTTTAATAAGACAATTTGTTAAAAAACATTTTGCAACTTCCATTCTTTTTGATGTGGACATAAAACCCAAATTTTAATACACCTTCCCTCGCTATAAATTAATTGCCTCCTTCTAAGAAATATATGCCCCTCGGTAAACCATAAATTTGTATTAATCTTCTAACAAATACCTTTGTTTAATGGCCTGATGAAGTTTACTGTATGGAAATCGGAACCATGCAGCTTCAAGGGGATTATCCATAGCTCTCATAACTTTGTTAATCACTCTGTAGAATTGTCTTTCCTTAGTGTAGTATCGCAGCATTTTCATTGGATCTCTAAATTTATATCTTTAATCCCTAAGCTAGTCAAGTTCTTCTTCAATCATAAACATGCAACTACAAATTTCATA
This sequence comes from Lipophrys pholis, assembly GCF_963383615.2. Taxonomy (NCBI): domain Eukaryota; kingdom Metazoa; phylum Chordata; class Actinopteri; order Blenniiformes; family Blenniidae; genus Lipophrys; species Lipophrys pholis. The sequence continues at coordinate 11,880 of NW_028292245.1, forward strand.
AAAATCCTAAAAAGCTGCTTCCTAGCTTCCCTAAGGATTTTAGATTGAGTATAATGTTATTCTCCTCCTATTAAATCTTAGTAGTTCATTGGTACTCAGCTCTATGAAATTTGGTAATGCATTATTAACATTAGAAAAACGTTACACCAGTCCTTTACTTATCTCATAACGCAATTCTTCTACTCTAGCATTAACTTCATATGTGTAGATCCATGCCACTTTAGTGGGTTCTATTTTTTTCACTATACGATTCAGTTCAATTGCTCCGGGTTTGCTCAAAATGATGATATTATTTATGTTGCATTGCTGTAAATATATGAAGGTCTAATCGGTAGAATCTGCATCAGTGATGATTATTTCCACAAGATTACGATCTATATGTTTCCTAGCCTATTAAATTGTTTTACAAATGGAAAAATGGAATTCCCTTTTCATCTCCTTTTGCAGCTTGATGTGATGCTACTTTTCGTCGATCCAGACAATGTCACTCAAGGTCCCAACCCCAACCCCAACCCCAACCCCAACCCCAACCCCAACCCCAACCCCAACCCCAACCCCAACCCCAACCCCAACCCCAACCCCAACCCCAACCCCAACCCCAACCCCAACCCCAACCCCAACCCCAACCCCAACCCCAACCCCAACCCCAACCCCAACCCCAACCCCAACCCCAACCCCAACCCCAGTGATGTCAAACTATTGGCCAGTTTCCATTTATTAAATATTGATTATTCATTATGTGAGAAATCCAACAAAACCTAATCTACAAGATCAAAGCAGCTGAGATCAGGATGAATCTTATCATTCAACTCAATGGGATTGACCGTATTAGAACAGATGCAAGTGAGTATAATTTATATTTGATATAGCCCAGCAATGAGAAGGATTTAAAGGCATTCTATCCCTTAATAAAATCATCTTATTCCACTGTTCATTGCTCTATTCATAAAGTTCCTTAAGAAGGGAGTTAGGATAGTTGATTTTAATTGATAATAAGAATGCTGACTATAATTTTTTAAACATGCTCGTGAGCAAGGGTACAATACCTATTGGATTGTACAACAGGAATAAATAGTTTAAGGTTGGAGCTTACCCGTAAAGAAACCGTTTTGATTTATGATGTTTAATTTTGAAATCTTACGAGATAATCATCTGATCATTCACATATCTTGATCAATATCTTGTGCTTTCTTAGCCTCCTCCTCTGCTCGCTCTTACTCTTAAAGTTTAGCTTACTACTACGCTTTCTTCTTTTTCTAATCGTCAACCATCTGCTTTTCAATCATTTCTTTAGCATACTGTTACCTCTCCTTCTTTACTGCATCCTCATTCTGCATCTCTTGGTACTCCCTCAAATACTCTTTCTTTGTCTACTCGTCTACTTCAGTCCTTGGAATTTGTTGAGATGGTTCGGGTTTGGGAGCAGGCTCCTATTCTTTGATCTCTTCCAGATCTGCCTAATCGATCTCAATGGGATTGATGAAATTTTATTGCTTCAGGCCAGACGCAGTGTAGATGATCTTGAAGAACCTGTCTGAGTAATCTGAACCCTCAAGAATAGGATAACCAGAATGGATTTTGGTAGCGTAAAACAATGAGAGGATTAACTCGCGAGTAGATTAGATTGACTGCTCAGTTTATACTCGATCCAGCATTTCTTGTATCATGGCATTATTAGGGTTGATCTAAAGGACTGGCAAAGGGCTATACCTGCTCTTCTGCATGACACTGGCGTACTCCAATCTTAGTTTGTTAGCAGTAGGTCCATCTTTATCACTAACTACGACTGCAGGAAGTTTAACTAACCTCTCTGAAATAACTACTTCTCTCACCTTATCTTCAAGCACCTCCTTCATAAGATCAATTAGTGATTGGAATCTTAGCTTCGATAGCTTGAAAATCTTCCTAGATTCATCAGTTCTGGTCGGATCTCGATAAGCATTAGTTCCAACCAACTTAATCTTCTTCTAATGGAAGGTTGCCAACTGATAAAATACATCCTCATCCAAAGAATCTTCCCCTAAGATGACTTCGTAGCCATCTGCAATAAGCTTTTCTATCAGTGGTGAAGTGTTGAGAATATGTCGATCTTACCCACCAAGATAGTAGATAAACTCTTGCTCATCCTTCATGCGGTCAATATACTCATTGAGAGATATCTTCTTGGTCAGGTTAGTGGTGGAATGCCAACGACACAACTGTGCTAATTGCTCCTTGTGAGTGGAGTCTTAGATAATCCCTAGCCTCATGTTCTTACCATAATTCTATTCAAACCGGTTGAATTTTTAAATCTTTAATTAAAGGTCTGATTTTTTCTTGGCAAATATATCCTCACGATTGATGTCGTTAGTGACCTATTATTCCTCGATCTCGGTGGTTGGGTCGTAGGAGCTTAGCATTTCGATTGATTTTTTAACCAGCTTCTTGCTAATCGATTTCAAATGTCTTGATTTTTGTAAGCTTTCGCGGTTCACATTAAGAGTAAGAGTGTCTGAATCTACCAAGCCCTCCACGAAATTCAACCAACGGGGCAACAAATCTTAAAACTGATCGTTGATTAGAATCCTTCGAACATAGAGCTTTAAAACATTCTTCTTTTAAAAATACTTATCGTAAAGGTCGAAAGGAGCCCTTTCCTGGACGAATAAAAGCCCTGTAAATTAAATATCTCCTTCCACTTTAAAATGACTGTAAGTGCCGAGTGTGGATATTCCCATGAAAACAGTCTTGTAAAACTCATCATAATCTTCTTTAGTAAGATCCTACCGATCTCTCATCCAGAGTACTTTCTCAGGGTTCAGTTTGTTCCATTTACGAACAGTAGTCTAAACTGACTTGGATCGGTTAACTAAACTATAAATTTTTTCCTCTTCTTCCTAAGTGAATGTCTAATTATTCGCCATCATCTACAGCCTACGTTCTTAGGTCTTGTTTCTTACCTCCTCATCAAACTCTTAATCTGATTTTTCAACCTTCTACTGTTCCTTTTACAGTTTGTTGAGATATATTGGGAAATGTACGAATGAGGAGTACTTGCTAATGTATTTTTAAAGGGTCTTGGAATTTGAGAATTCGTAGGCATCCTCTTTTAAGAATATTTTCACTTACGTTCCTTGTTCAAAGCCTGTTTCTGTGTCCTAGTTCACCACAAATGATTTAGCGGACTCCGATTGCCACACATGGGCTACATCGTTAGCATGTTTTGAACGCACCTGCACTTTGGATCCTACCAAAAAGGCTGAATAAAATCCCACTCCAAATTGTCCAATAAGATTGACATCACCCATCTTGAGAGCCTCCATAAACTGAGTGGTGCCAGTTTTAGCAATAGTTCCTAGCTGCTGGATTAGATCAGCTTTGGTCATTCCAATACCATTGTCCCTGATTGAGATCCACTTCTTATCGTCATCCCAGTCAATCCTTATCTCTAGCTAGCCGGGGTCAGTGCCATTCTGAAGAGATTGATACTTCAGTTTATCAAGGGCATCACTAGCATTAGAAATGAGTTCCCTCAAGAAGATCTCCTTTTGAGTGTAAAGGGAATTGATGATAATGTCCATAAGCCTGCCTACCTAAGCTCTGAACTCATGTTTCTCCTCTTCGGCAGGAGAACCAATCAAAGCCAACAAGGCCAACCCAATAACCATCATACGTGTAATATCTGCCTATTTAATCTCATTCAACTCGCTTTAAAACATAAATATAACATTTCCCTCCTAGTTTCCTTTAGAACTTAAGTATCTACACTCCTTTGCATCTTGAAATTATCTGAGACCAGTCTCGGGTGCGGGATTGCCCTCGATTTTTTATCGATTTTTACTCTCCCAGTTTTAGCATGATCGCTTCTGGCCAAAAACTTGGTAGTCCTTTTTCCATCAATAGAATTAGTCCACCTTTCCTACATATTGAAATCATATTTTGCAAGGCCTTGACCGGGTCATTTATGCTCTGTAATCCAAAGGTTGAAACGACAGTGTCAAAAGAGTCTGGTTAAAATTTGGTGTTGAGAATATCATCCACCACGTAGTTGACCGAGATGGCTTTAGGAGAATTCATGATGGCTTTTTCAATATTGCCTGGCAAGTAATCTGCGATAGTCAAGTCGCAATCCAATGGATATAATTTGCTGTTGCGACCCTCTCCGCATGCTATTTACAGGACTTTTCCAATGGCAAGTGAAACCAATATTTTACGATATTCAAGAATCTTTGTTCCAAACTCTTACTCATTATCGATTCGGTAATTGTCAGGGTTGAGGTGTGCTTTTTTCATAATTTCATGAAGCTCCTTAGGAGAGGTTTTGGATAGCCAGATGGTTTGCCTCCTCGTTTCGAAATAGGCAAATCCTGAGATGCAGGCTGCAATTGCAATAGGTAGTAAAATAACTTTTTTGGTGAAGAACTGCATTAATTGTAATCACAAAAGTATTTTCTGCAAGTTATATCTGTCTGTGCTAGTGATGAAAAAATCATATTTCATCATCTGCTTAGCTAACTCTTTATTAAGTTTATGGCATTTCATCTCTTTCATCAGTTGAATCACAATTAGCACATCAACAACTGGTATGAAACGCGGAAGATAAGCATAGCCCAGATGATGAGGCTAATTTTCTACTTTGCATGCCAATGGATAGCTCTCCCTTCTCAAGAGTGCTGTAAATTTGACTACAGTTTCTGGCTCTAAATTCTTGAAAGCATATTAAGTCAAGATTCTATTGTATTAGATTTATTTGCCCGACAATCTCAACATCTCTCGATTGAAGCAATTACTTAATATTTATACTCCCCGGTCTTGTAAATCCCTTTTTTTCTGTTGGCTTCTCAGGCTTTTATGCCAGGATATTATGTTTGATATTTTATACACCTAGTTAGCATCGATAATATCTTCAAGAGTTTTGGCCTTATCAGGCTGATGCTTAATGGTATATAAGTACACGCTACTAAAGAGGATCTCGTTGAATTTCTTGGATAAAGACTGCATGTAAAAGGGATGCATTTCGGCCATTAACTTGATTTGTTGGTTGTACATTATTTATATCAAATGTATTTGCCCTCGTTTCACAAACTATTCCTTGACAAGTGGATGCACTCTGCTAAAAGGGCCTCTCCTTTTATTATTCCTCTGTCCATGTGGGGTACTAATTTTACCAGTGATATGGGTCTTCCACCCCAACATTTACAACATGATCTACACGGATTTCATACCACCTGAACGCGGGGTAAAACGCAGATAAGTCCATGAATGATCCTCATTGATTATATGAACCAATTATATATCATCACAGTGAATTATATTCTTTTTACTGATCTATCACTATAAAATATTCCATTTTTAGAGATATTACATGTTGAGTAGTGATAGTCATTAATTTATTCCTATTATAACCCTTGCATGTCTCAGATATATATAATTCTGAGGGGAGACAATTTCTTGAACAATCAGTCGTAAATCAAAATTTAACTGGCTCATCAAAGCTTACGCCGTCTTATTGTTTAGTGAAGGATCATTGTAATATATAACAACAATTACTATAGTATGTGTAGTACTCTTCCCTTTAGCTCAAAGATGACTTCTTGGATTATTTAAGCAATTATTTTCTACACTAAAAAGGTCTGAAATATTCCCTACATATACTACTTGCCTTTAGTTCACTGAAAAATACTTCCTGCTGTTTAATTTGTCACGACTGGGGAACAGATTGCTAAAATAATTTAGATTTAGATTAGTGGTTTTGTTATCGTATTTCTTGTTGAATTTATAAGTTCAATTTATGAGATTGCAGAGTTAATTTCAAATGCGTCATACTTTCATAAATTTGCACGGTTTATTAAGGCGGTTAGGGTAGGCAATCCTATTGGCTCAAGAGTGACATTTGGGATGCTGCCTATATGGCTATCAAATAGCCAATCGTAAATACATGCATGCGTTATAATCCCAATCCTCTGCTATGGCCTGGCCAACATCCAAATTGAAAACAGAATCAATCTGGCATTATAATCGCTCTTCCTTTCCACTTTTAATCCTTATGTGTCATCTTCTACATTATCTGTCCTCCACCATCTTGCCTTTGTTATAAACTCTGATGGTGGAAGGCTACCGACCACTCCTGATCTCATAAAAGACCTTTATCGTATTAGATGAGTCTGTATCAACTTAGATGTACAAATAGCTTGAAGTCTGAGTAAAAGACCAGCCGTTTGCATGGTTCTAAGGGCAGGACTAACAAAAAGCAGATCGAGATTAAGTGTACCATTGGTTCTCTTAAACTATCCGCATTGTTTTTGTCCCTAAGCTGTCAATTTAGGATCAATCATATCGTCAGTAGGGCTTTTGAAAATGTTCTAAGTCTTTTTGGCTTTCCAAGCATTGATCTCTGATTAGGCATGCCGGATGTAGAAGATTTCTTTTTTAGTGGCGAGTTCAATCATCCGCTCTTTCAAGTCTACTAGTCCACCAAAAGGTTCTAACACTATCTTGACAGTTTCCAAGTTGACTAGGCAGTCAGGCTTCCTCAAAAATTATTCAACAGCAGCTGCCACTTTTTCCATATGATTCCCTAATTAAATATGCATATCTATTAGGTACTCATATTCTCCAATTAATATCTCAATACAGCTATTGCTTGCAAGAAGTTCAATCGGAAAAAAGATATATAGAGACTAGCCAAATAAATAAATCAAAGAGTTGTAAGGCAGGAAAGAAAGACAGGCGAAAGCTGCATGAAAAGGAGTCAATCAAGCAAGAAGTCCAACATCAATCATTTATGGAGGTGGGTCATTATTGAAAACAGTTGTATATAATCATGTACAAAACAAACAGAAATTTAACAACTTATAAATAATTCACTTTTTGAAAATGAACTCGTGTTTCTTTTCATCAATCTCAAATTGCTCTATAACAGGATTGCACTATCCTGCTATATGCAGCATCAACTACCTTTCATAACGTTAGTCGTCTTTCCCCCCGAGCAAGCTAAACTGATGGTTTATCTAGAATCTGCTTGGTTTCTTATTGCGCCCTAGCACGTTATACAGGCTTTAATTATTGATTATCAGGATCATGACGTATGACTATCCTTCAAAACGATTCTTGAAAAAGCAGAAGCTACGGCTTGTAGAGCAAGCCGACCCCACTCTAAATAGGATGTTCTTTTACAAGCGGAATAGTACCATGGCCAAGAAGCAACGATCTTATAGCCATTCTGCAGTGATGTAGCAGTCTGCCTTTCGAGGGAAGGTGAGCTTGATCCCCTTCATGCCACCATCAAGTTAGTTGATCTTAATGTAATTGAACATATACCCCTTGTTTACATGTAAAAACACTAATTCTTTGTACAAAATGGGTATTCTGTAAGCTGGCACATGTATCTCCATCTCTCCAACCTATATTGTGTACAACAAGCAGCCATCTGCTCCCATACTGGCCTTGTACAGCCTTCCATAGCCTTCTTAACAGAGAACCGCCACCATAGCTGTATCCTTGTGAAGAGCGGCTTTGACCATGTCCGTTAGTTGTTACAAAGAATGCTTCTTGCAATGAGCTATATAAGTAGGCATGCCTGTAATCAAGCGATACTGCTCTTCAAGGTTCATTGACTAGAATTGTAGCAGACTGCCGCTTATCTTAACCATACATTTGCTAAGTATAATTGGCCAGATTTCTCTGATATGCTGTGAGATGAGCAGCATGTTCCCTTTAGAGAAGATGGGCAGTTTTCCATCCGAGTACACAAACCTCCACAGTCCTCTTTCATACAACCACACTGAATACACTCCCATGCCAACCCCTGCATCCTCAAAGATATCCGACAAGGACAAGTGCTGATAGTGTTTAACCAAGAAGTTGAACTCTATTTTTGAGCTTTTGAAGTCTCTGCTCTCTCCTAGGTAGATGCTGTCCTGCTACTCAAGGGCTGGTACACTTGTGATAATCTCATCAAAACAGAAGTCTGAGAACTGGTAGTCCTAAAACTGTCCGTGCTCGGCTTGGTGACTCATGATCAACTTGGGTAGTTTGCTGAGCTAATCCTCAGAGGGTTGGTCAACCAATCTCATTAGAATAGGTGCCCTTTTGAAGAAGAACACTGACTTGTTGAACTCATTGCGCTTGTTATTAGAATCGAACATGTCAGCGTTGGGCAATTTCCTCTTCATCATCTGGTTGATCCTCTCTTTCTGTAGGTCTATCTAGCTGCTACTATTTTTATGCTGGTAGTGTTAGTACTGCATCTTTAGACGTTAGTACTTGTCGTTAAGTTCTTTAATTTCTTGTTAGTATTGGATCTAAGCCATGCATTTCTATTCGATCATTGTCTAAGCCTTTGATATCTTCTGCTAGTAGAGTTAATTGCGCCAGGCTAATTTCTTCAGCGAGTCTTTTAACTGCTCCATTTGTATACTCAATTTTGTGAACCCTCGTTCATTCTACTCCACCAACTTGCCCCTGCTTTAAAACTGTTTTAACAACCTACCCTCCTCCTGGTCATTCTCCTCCTTTATCTCTGCCATGCGATGTTATAGCCTTTCCAGCTTGTAGTTGAAGTACTAGGTCTGATCAAAGTTCTGATGTCGTTGATGATGCTGCTTGGCGGTTGTGGCTTATTTTTGTAGAGACATGCTGGCCATGCTATTGGCCAGATCTTAAAGTTAGTTGAATACTTGGTTGAAATCATCAGTAGGTTTATGAAAGTCCCTTTTGCGGGAAATAGGTGATTCCTGTGGTTGAATGTTGCTCTAGCTTTTAATATGAAACTTTTTGTTATCCTTTTTCAGTTTTTCAGTAGTCTTCCTGATATTTTCCACCTTCTAAACGAACATACTCTACCCCTGTTCATTATAGACTACTGGTGGAATTCTCCTCACACTCTTTAAAGTTTATAATGGCGAGATATCAAGTTGATGAACGGTTTCAAGTATAGCCTCTTATTCTATTGGTAAATTGACAGACTCACGTAGGTTTGAAATGCTATGCTGTACTTTAATCTTTTCTTAGGTTTTGATCTCTCGCTTAGAATGGCTTTACCTAGGCTTTTTTTGCATTTGGGGAAGCTTGCCAGGACTAGCTGTTGTTGTTAAGCCGTATGAGTCCTTGGTTGGTCTAAACTCAAACTTGTTCTAAAACTTATCCATGCTCTTTCGGATACGCATTTTTATCCGTTCGCTGTAGGATAGCCTGACCGTGCTCATCGCACTTTCAGCTGGTTTTTTGCGAGCAGTGAAAGAAGGCCTAGCTGCCGGAAAGAAATGGTCTCTAAGAATAGGCTTGATGATCTCCCACTCCTACCTGTACAGCTTGTCCAAAGAACATCTTGCTTTTTTCCTCTCCATCTATATAACAGATACGAGATATTAATGATTGTTCTGTATGCTGATTCAGATCCACTATCCGCCTAGCAGATACCCCTCCTTGAACTGTGAGACAACCTGCCTGAACTCCCGACTATCCTCAAAACTGCCAAACTCACACGCCTTGTAATAATTCTGGATAAAAACACTCTCCAACCTCTCCATCATCTTTAGCCTGTCTCTGAATAGCTCAGCCTTCTCCCTTGTGATCTTGTAGTCCTTTATAAACATCTTTATGCACTGTAGAGTCGGGTACTCTTTGGTAATGCTGTCGAACAGCTTTTCGTATTCTTGAGTGGTGGCGCCTTTTCGGACTTTGATTGTGAGCTATTATATGTGGTTGTCTATGAGTGAGGCACGTTTGGTTGTCAATAGCTAGTGTGGCCGTGCTGTGTTAGGGCGGCTTTTAACCTTTACTCCTCGTGAACTGGCCAGGTTGTCGATCAACATGCTCTTACGCATGATTGAGGTTGACTTAGCAACGTCTTTTAGTACAGTTGCTTGATGCATATTGTTTCTCTCAAGGTGTTCAAGCTTTTTGCTTTTTGATTTTAACTATCGCTGAAGTTCAAGAACTCGTCTTTACTTGGCAGACAAGACCCTAAATAGCCGGTTAAGTTCTATAGTGATTTTGTTGGGTGGTTACCATGGATCCTATCCTTTAGCGAGATGGACGATCTTCACTCTTTGCAGCTCCTATCCTTTTTCCATCCACTCACAAGCCCTTGCTACAAACTTCTCCATCTCTTACAGCTCGTCAACCATGAATTTCTCTACCTTGAAAACCTTAGTCTAAGTGAAAAGGTGTGCCAACCTTGACAAATGGTTTTGGATTTCAACCCCTTCTCTCAAAGCAGGTGCGATTTCAACACCTCCTTTAAGACAGCTTAGACAACTTCCCTCTGCATGCCAGTTGATAGCTTGATAAGGCTTCTCCTCACACAGCATGCACATTTTCATTAAGAAATAAAAGCTGCTGTTGAGATCATAATTATCATGTACAAGTAATCATCAGCTACAGGCAACCATCAAATACTCAAACTTTACTAGCAAGAGGTTGACCATCCTAGCGTGGCGGCTTCTTTACTATTCCAGGGTCTATGTCAGTTCTTCTTCTACTCCTTTGATAATCGATTCCATTTTATCATTCAGGTTGTTTGATCTGGTTTTGTTCTATCCCACCACTTAACCCATCTTTACAAGCTATTCATCCAGTAACAATATGCCACATGCTTTTGTCTCGTACTCTTCATCCACTCCATGCTCATGAACCATCTATTTAAAAGATTTAAGCCGAGCTTATAACTAACTGCTGACTCTGGCTTGTTCCGTAAGCACTGTATCTACCCTTTCGAATTCAATCTGCTTGTAGTGTACTGGCTAATTAAAAACTGTCTAAATTTGTTGGACAAGATGCTGCTTACGTGCGAGTACCCTCCTTGCCATACTGTTCTACTCCTCGCGCAGTAGATCTATGCGAGTATGAAGAGCGGCCACCTGTTCACCTACTATAAATCCCAAAACCAGCTCTGTCTCAGACAGGACCTCTTACATCTCAAAAAAATAATAACTTAACTATTTATGCTAAAAGGGGGGTGTATCTGTGGCAATTTATGGAACATTGATAGAATAGTTATTAGATAACAATGGTTAGAATTTCTCATTGATCTGATTAAAGCTAACGCTTTGTATCTCAGCAGGAAATGCAGCAGCACTAATTACTAGGTGTTTAAAATATATCTTGCTAGCAGGTCAACTCGAGAAATCCACGAAAATGAAGTACTGATGATGTGCTTCAGTCTGCCTTTGCATAGGTAGCGAATCACGTTCGTGCCAAATGATTGACAGCATCTTGACTCTCCTATCGTTTGTAGATATAGGCATTGATCTTTGTAGACTTCACGTGCACTGTTGCAACCGCGTGAAAGGCTCTAAAGCCAGGCAGATTCATTGGTTGCTTACTTCGGTAGCTTCATCCATCTTGATCAAATATAGATGGAATTTATTTCTCCAGGCTTGCTTCAACGTCGTGAACAGTTATTGAATCATTGCGATTCGTGCTGAGCCTCTTTTCAAATGAAGCTAGCAGTTCTTATAGAGCGTTAACGATGCAAGTCAGTGTACCTATTAAAGCTGCCTGCTCCTTGATTTTTTTTCATACTTGAAGTCGTTTGTTGTCTTCAGTTTGGAGTGCTCCTCGATGTTCAGCTGGGGCTATTGTAGTTGCTTGAATTTGATTCGTCGATGGCGCAGGATAACTAAATATGATGTTTGAATTAAAATAGAGCAAGGTGTAGGGCTGTAGATTGGCAGGGTGATAGTTGACAAAAAGTGGATTGTTTTATAAAAAAGGCAATGAAAGACCAATGATGGTTATTGAGCAAATTCATATTAAATAATAATTTCCCATGATATTTTTTAACCATATTAATTAATTAATATCTTTTAGCTGCACTAACACTGCGATCACCTTGTGATAAAAATGTCTTATTTGGGAACTGAAAGGATTGTCGATTTTGTTAAGGATTACATAGGCCACGACCATTAATCACAGGTTCGTTACACACTGCCAGATAAAGATGGTAAGTGATGGACATTTGGCCACAGTTTTTACACTTTGTCCAGCATTGCTAGTAGCTATCAGCTCATAGTGGAAAATTGACTATTCCAATCATTTAAAATCTACATAAGATAACTTTGGAAATATACTTATCAAATGGTCATAGTCAGCACTCAATTTCTGCACATTTAGTAATATAGATTCCTCAGATATACAAACACTATCAATAGATAAAACTGGTGATGCCTAAGGTATAAGACTTTGCCAAAGAACTGTCCAGCCACTGTACCTCTTTGACCCCCTGAATTTGCTATTTATCTAGCTGAATTTTGTGAAGGGCCTATCATTGATGACAGTAGGTAGTCATCATTGACACCTGAACAGTATCTTAACTAATAAAAACCGCGCAGCTATGCACTAGAGAATCCTTTAAGATTGATGGTAGTTGATGAATTTAACGGTAAGGTATTGGTTTTGATCTCCACTAAAACGGAATAATTCCACTACTTCTCTAACTTCTGGAAATAAGTACAAGTTTCAACAATGTGTTTAGAATTGGCCTGATATGCTGGACTTCTAGTATTTCAAGTTGGCCTACTTTAAGATAAATCAAAGGATAATTAAAGATTATGACAAATAAGTATAGATTTATTCACCATTTACCTCACATCAGGGGACAACTTGCTGGAGGGGTTGGGGTTGGGGTTGGGGTTGGGGTTGGGGTTGGGGTTGGGGTTGGGGTTGGGGTTGGGGTTGGGGTTGGGGTTGGGGTTGGGGTTGGGGTTGGGGTTGGGGTTGGGGTTGGGGTTGGGGTTGGGTTGGGGTTGGGGTTGGGGTTGGGGTTGGGGTTGGGGTTGGGGTTGGGGTTGGGGTTGGGGTTGGGGTTGGGGTTGGGGTTGGGGTTGGGGTTGGGGTTGGGGTTGGGGTTGGGGTTGGG
>NW_028292244.1:0-47852 GCF_963383615.2 Lipophrys pholis
TTATAAAAATTAAATTTCCTAAAAAATGAATTTTATTTAATTAGGTCGAGTTTATAAATTATTTTTATTAATTGAAAATATCCCATTTGGTAATAATATCTAATGTTTTGTGTTTTATTTGGAAATTATTAACTTAATGTTACTAAAATCGATTTTAAACAGAGGATTGATTTATTATATTTACAATTTTGGAGGGAATTAATTTTTATTATTTAAAATATCATTACTAACATAAATAAAATGTTTTTAATTTTAGGTTATTATGATATTTAAGCAAAATTCCTTAGCACCTAAATTAATCTATAATTAAGAAAGAATTTGTATTGATGAATTAATTATGTATATTTGTTTTAATACTTGGCACTTTTATTATTTTAAATGAAATGCTTTAATATTTATTATTTCTTGATAATAACATTTGATGGCAAATATGAAGTAATTATTTACTGGTTAAAATATTTCAATTTAATCTGATTAACATTAAATAAAATAACTACTTTTTATAAATTTACCTTTTTAAAATGAAAACTTTATTTGATGTATTTGATCACAAACAATAAAAAATATTGAATCAAATCGAACAATAGCTTTATCAACATTTAAGTTAGTTTAAATAATTTTGTTTATTTAAATAACTTAACATATATTATGTTTTAAAATTATGTATCGAATATTGGATTATGTAACTTGAAGCAATATTTTACCAATTTAATTATTCATGACATAACCTATCCATAAAGTAAATTATTTATCGAATTAAGTTTGTTTTATATTTAATAAAAGTTATTGTTTTGATATTTAAATATTTAAAAATAGAGTAGTGTCCAAAGATTAATTTGATAAAACAATTAAATTCTGTTAAAGAATAAATATTTTGCTATTATTGGTAATGCTTGAAGTTTATATATTATTGAAATGATAAGTTTTTATCTTTTTAAATTTAGAATTATTTGATATACACTATTTTTTGATTACTTAATTATTAATAATTTTTTAGATAATGATTTCATTTCGATTTAAATTCTTGAAAAGTTCAATATTTCTAATTTTAAAATATTAATTTTTGATTAAAGCTATATGATTTATTTTAATCAACTTTATTTTATCATATTAAATTATTTAAAAATCTAATTTTGAAGTGATACAAAAAAGTAAATTATTGAGTACTTTAAATTATATTATTGTAGGTAACAAAAAATTAAATTTAGATACCCTTTTATTAACTATGTTGAAAATTATTACTTAGCCAATCTCTTTCAAAATATATATTAAGGGATTGATAAATTAATAGGATATAATTTTTTATGAGCAATTAAATATAATTTACTATTTATGACTCTAAATTCCTATTTCTTTTATGCAAAATTATTAGATTATTAAAATACTCTTCATATAAAGTTCAAAATTTAAATATTTTTGTATTGAGTTTATAAGTAACGGACCAGGAAGAAATTTCATTTAAGAATTCACTATAAAGCTAATTATATAATGTTTATTCAAATATTTATAACAGTTTAAAATAATTTTATATTAAAAATATTTAAACAATTTTTAATTAAATTATTCTAACTTTTCTTCCATAATCATTGTTTTTTGAATTAAATATTAATCTTTTATAAAATTGAATAATTAAGTATAATAATGCAAAGTAATTTACTAATTGGCAAGATTAATAGTATAAAATCCATTTAAGTGTTAATGTTGCAGTAATAGATAATCCATATGATTAATATTGATTGATATAACTTAAATGTTTTGTATTTTTCTTTAATATTACCTTAAATTATATTGAAGTTTTAAATTAGTAAAAATAACTTTCAAATATTATATTTTATTTAATATATTAATTTAATAAATAGCCCATTCATATTCTTGATTCATAATAAACAAATATTCCAATTTATTAATAACTACTTTTTTTATTTTGATGATGCATAATTAAAATGAAATTTAAAAGATTATTCTTAAATTATGTATTGCTGTCATGTTATTATTCCTATTATTATATTACTTGAAAATAAATCAAAAGTTTTTAATGATTACTTAGCTATATTGTTTATATAAAATACATTAATATTTTATAATATTTAAATTATATAACTATTATGAATAAAATAGGAAAGAAAAGTATTTTAGGACGTTTTATAAGTAGAATGTAAACAGTTGAAATAAGTAAATTTGACTAGGTAATAGGGGCAGCTCCTATTAAAATCATCAATCTACATCAAATTGCTTAAATACCCAATTAACGGAATTAATTGAAAAAAGAAAATTAAATGCTGAAACTGAGAATAAGGTAATTAGAACAAAATATAGTATAAAAAGATAATCGGATAATAAGATATTAAAATTAAATTTTTGGTTTAAAAAATATTTTAAAATTATGATTATATTCATTTTTTTTAAATCAAATATAAAATAAAACAAAATAATTTTAAATCAATTTTTATTCCTATAATTTTATAACTAATTATAAAGTTAATTAAATTATTCTTTGTGTATCATTTTTAAATCTCTAATTTTAATCTAAACCTAATTCTTAAATTTTTGATTCATTTTTTTCAATATATCATTTTATCGTTTAATAATCATATTATTTTCTCTTACTTTTCTTAGTTCATATTATTTTTCTAATATTTATTGTTGATGATTAGATTAAACTTAATTCAGTATTTTTATCCTTAACATATCTGAATCCATTAATGGCATCACAGTATATTCATATTTTTAAATTTTTCTAGACTTTTATTATAATATCTATTAAAGTGATATTATCTATTTTTTATGATCTAATTATTTATGTCTAATTTTTTATTAATAATTTGATATAGTCTTCAATATGCGTATATTTTCCTATTTAGTTTTAATTTTTATATTTATATATTTTAAAACATTTTTTTGAGGCAATCGAATTAATTAGTCAATTTTTGGACTTGCTTTTTTAGTTGCTAATTTTATTTTTTTAAATTACTGTTTTAACTTAAAAAATTATAATTATTCATTATAATATATAATAAATTATTTATCAATATAATTTACAGTCATTTTTCAATTAATTTAATTACTTGTTTATATAAATAAAATATAAATATAAAAATAAAAATAAAATAAATAAAATTATATGGGGTTCAATATTTGCTTTCAATAATTTGATTCATCCACTTTTTAAAATAATGATCGCATAAATTTTTCCTATTCTTTTTATAAATTGGTTCAACTAAAAAAATAAATTTATTGTATTTTAATGTTGATTATTTAATTTTTGATAAAGAATTAGAATAAGTTATAAAGTTTAATATTTTTAATATTTTTTTAGCATATTGAAATTTAATAGATTTAATTAAAGTAATTTAAATAGATTACATAAATTCCATTTTATATTAATTAACTTAACTTTAAATAATGTTAAAAAAATTATTAATTTTATTATGATAAATAAATTTAGAATTATTTAGTATCTTTTTAAAAACAAATTTTAAATTTAATTTAACTAATTAATTAAAAGTTTAAAGTTTTTACTGAATAAATTCTAATTAAATGGTGTATCGTTTCCATCTTTTAAACATGTATTTGATATTATTATGTCTTTTTATTTTTAAAATTTATAAAATACTATAACCATAATGAATATTTATACATTCGTTTTTCCAATAATTAACTTAATATTAAATTGGTTGTACTAATAAATTTTTAAATGCAAATTTAAGATTATTGGATAAATAAATACTTAAAATATTAACTAAATTTAATTATTTAGAACATTAATTAGATTTATATATTGATTTATTAAAAAATAGTCTTAATGAATTTTAACAATTATTATAAAATTTTTATATTTTGTAAAGTGCTAAATATTTTTTAAATTATTACAATTTAATTTCCATTTTTAAAAAAGAGTAAATTGATTTGTATTGAAATTTGAAAAAAAATTATTTATAACAAATCTTTTTTTTGATAATCCATTAAAATAAAATTAAATAAACTAATTAAAAGATTATTTTAATTTTAATTTATAAAAATTTAATAATTGAATTTAAAATTTACTAGCATTATTAAATCTATTATAAATTACAGTATTTGAGAGTTAAGGTAAAGTTTTCCAAGCATTAAACATGATCATAATTCTACCACCCTTAGTTAAAATCATTTTTAATATAAAATTATGGATAATTTAATTAATTCTAGAATTTTTATTAAATTTAGAAATAGTATTAATTAAATATAATTGAGTTGAATTTTACATAAAAATAATACAATTTTTTTTGTATTAAAGTTATATTTATCTATTAATTGTGATAGATTGTGAATATTTTTTCCAAATTGAGAAAGAATCTTATAGATTAGCTTGACAATTTCTAAATATTTTTTATAAAGCATGTTGTATATATTTTATTTATTTTGGATTACTTAAAATTAAAGCTGTATTATTTACTATAATATTATTTAATGTTTCCAAAAATTCTCCTGTCAATTTTGCCTATTTAATGATCAAATTCTTTTTAGTTCCATAATTCCAGCGATTGAAATATCTTTTATTTGCGCCCATTGTTATGTTCATCAATTTTAAAATAGATCTCTTCTTTTTATTTTAAGCCTAAATATTTAAATCAGCAAATGATCTAAATGATGATCGTAAAACTTTATTGCAGAAATTTGATAATCCTCTTTCAAATCTATTTGCTAATTTTCTTTTAATTCCATCTTTTGGTGTTGGCATATTTTTCCATATATTAAAACCTAAAATTTATTTACCTGATGAGCTATTAAGAATTTTATACAAAAATTTCTTTTGTACATCTCTAGAAGATGCATATTTAAAAAATTTGTCATTAGCTTCTTTTAATAATCCTAATTAACTATTGTTTGAAAAATCATTTAATTTACTTATAATTTATTTTTTTCTTTAACTATCCATCAGGATATTCATTCTTATTTATAAGACTTTCTTTTTCCAAATAGAGAATGAATTTTATAGATTAGTTTGACAATTTCCGAATATTTTTTATAAAGCATGTTGTAAATATTTTATTTATCTAGGATTACTTAAAATTAAAGCTGTATTGTTTACTATAATATTATTTAAAGTTTCCAAAAATTCTCCTGTCAATTTTGCCTATTTAATGATCAAATTCTTTTTAGTTCCATAATTCCAGCGATTGAAATATCTTTTATTTGCTCCCATTGTTATGTTCATCAATTTTAAAATAGATCTCTTCTTTTTATTTTAAGCCTAAATATTTAAATCAGCAAATGATCTAAATGATGATCGTAAAACTTTATTGCAGAAATTTGATAATCCTCTTTCAAATCTATTTGCTAATTTTCTTTTAATTCCATCTTTTGGTGTTGGCATATTTTTCCATATATTAAAACCTAAAATTTATTTACCTGATGAGCTATTAAGAATTTTATACAAAAATTTCTTTTGTACATCTCTAGAAGATGCATATTTAAAAAATTTGTCATTAGCTTCTTTTAATAATCCTAATTAACTATTGTTTGAAAAATCATTTAATTTACTTATAATTTATTTTTTTCTTTAACTATCCATCAGGATATTCATTCTTATTTATAAGACTTTCTTTTTCCAAATAGAGAATGAATTTTATAGATTAGCTTGACAATTTCCAAATATTTTTTATAAAGCATGTTGTAAATATTTTATTTATCTTGGATTACTTAAAATTAAAGCTGTATTGTTTACTATAATATTATTTAAAGTTTCCAAAAATTCTCCTGTCAATTTTGCCTATTTAATGATCAAATTCTTTTTAGTTCCATAATTCCAACGATTGAAATATCTTTTATTTGCTCCCATTGAAATATTTATCAATTTTAAAATAGCTCTCTTCTTTTTATTTTAAGCCTAATTATTTTAATCAGCGAATGATCTCAATGATGATCGTAAAACTTTATTGCAGAAATTTGATAATCCTCTTTAGAATCTATTTGCTAATTTTCTTTTAATTCCATCTTTAGGTGTTGGCATATTTTTCCATATATTGTATCCTAAAATAATTTTTCCCGAAGAACAATTTAATATTTTATTGAGAAAATCTTTTTGAATATCTCTTGTAGATGCATTTTTGAAAAATTTATCATTAGCATCTTTTAATAATCCCAATTAACTATTATTAGCAAATTCATTCAATCTACCAATTATTTCAATCTTCTTTTAACCATCCATCAATTTATTCATTCTTATTTATAAGACTTTCTTTTTCCAAATAGAGAATGAATTTTATAGATTAGTTTGACAATTTCCGAATATTTTTTATAAAGCATGTTGTAAATATTTTATTTATCTAGGATTACTTAAAATTAAAGCTGTATTGTTTACTATAATATTATTTAAAGTTTCCAAAAATTCTCCTGTCAATTTTGCCTATTTAATGATCAAATTCTTTTTAGTTCCATAATTCCAGCGATTGAAATATCTTTTATTTGCTCCCATTGTTATGTTCATCAATTTTAAAATAGATATCTTCTTTTTATTTTAAGCCTAAATATTTAAATCAGCAAATGATCTAAATGATGATCGTAAAACTTTATTGCAGAAATTTGATAATCCTCTTTCAAATCTATTTGCTAATTTTCTTTTAATTCCATCTTTTGGTGTTGGCATATTTTTCCATATATTAAAACCTAAAATTTATTTACCTGATGAGCTATTAAGAATTTTATACAAAAATTTCTTTTGTACATCTCTAGAAGATGCATATTTAAAAAATTTGTCATTAGCTTCTTTTAATAATCCTAATTAACTATTGTTTGAAAAATCATTTAATTTACTTATAATTTATTTTTTTCTTTAACTATCCATCAGGATATTCATTCTTATTTATAAGACTTTCTTTTTCCAAATAGAGAATGAATTTTATAGATTAGCTTGACAATTTCCAAATATTTTTTATAAAGCATGTTGTAAATATTTTATTTATCTTGGATTACTTAAAATTAAAGCTGTATTGTTTACTATAATATTATTTAAAGTTTCCAAAAATTCTCCTGTCAATTTTGCCTATTTAATGATCAAATTCTTTTAGTTCCATAATTCCAACGATTGAAATATCTTTTATTTGCTCCCATTGAAATATTTATCAATTTTAAAATAGCTCTCTTCTTTTTATTTTAAGCCTAATTATTTTAATCAGCGAATGATCTCAATGATGATCGTAAAACTTTATTGCAGAAATTTGATAATCCTCTTTAGAATCTATTTGCTAATTTTCTTTTAATTCCATCTTTAGGTGTTGGCATATTTTTCCATATATTGTATCCTAAAATAATTTTTCCCGAAGAACAATTTAATATTTTATTGAGAAAATCTTTTTGAATATCTCTTGTAGATGCATTTTTGAAAAATTTATCATTAGCATCTTTTAATAATCCCAATTAACTATTATTAGCAAATTCATTCAATCTACCAATTATTTCAATCTTCTTTTAACCATCCATCAATTTATTCATTCTTATTTATAAGACTTTCTTTTTCCAAATAGAGAATGAATTTTATAGATTAGCTTGACAATTTCCGAATATTTTTTATAAAGCATGTTGTAAATATTTTATTTATCTAGGATTACTTAAAATTAAAGCTGTATTGTTTACTATAATATTATTTAAAGTTTCCAAAAATTCTCCTGTCAATTTTGCCTATTTAATGATCAAATTCTTTTTAGTTCCATAATTCCAACGATTGAAATATCTTTTATTTGCTCCCATTGAAATATTTATCAATTTTAAAATAGCTCTCTTCTTTTTATTTTAAGCCTAATTATTTTAATCAGCGAATGATCTCAATGATGATCGTAAAACTTTATTGCAGAAATTTGATAATCCTCTTTAGAATCTATTTGCTAATTTTCTTTTAATTCCATCTTTAGGTGTTGGCATATTTTTCCATATATTGTATCCTAAAATAATTTTTCCCGAAGAACAATTTAATATTTTATTGAGAAAATCTTTTTGAATATCTCTTGTAGATGCATTTTTGAAAAATTTATCATTAGCATCTTTTAATAATCCCAATTAACTATTATTAGCAAATTCATTCAATCTACCAATTATTTCAATCTTCTTTTAACCATCCATCAATTTATTCATTCTTATTTATAAGACCTTCTTTTTCCAAATAGAGAATGAATTTTATAGATTAGCTTGACAATTTCCAAATATTTTTTATAAAGCATGTTGTAAATATTTTATTTATCTAGGATTACTTAAAATTAAAGCTGTATTGTTTACTATAATATTATTTAATGTTTCTATTGTGGATATTAAATATCGGCATTGTTTTATTATTTTATCTTTTTTATTTACTTATTTCCAATTTGTGAACATTTTTTTATGTTATGACATTGATATATTTACTAATTGAATTATTGATTTTTTTTTTATATTTTAACCATTTAATAAATATTCTTTAAACTACTTATATGTTTTATTAATTTTATTTTTTATAAATATTTCTATTCCTTTTTCAAATTTGTTTGCTAATTTTATTTTATATTAATTTTTTTTCTCCGGTAATGATTACCAATTTTTAAATGCTAAATTAATTTTCCCATTTTTTGTATTCAACATTTTAACAAATACATTTATTTATATTTGTCTTATTTTACTATTTATTTAAAATTTTTTAATGACTTATAATAAATTATTATATAAACCTCCATTTATAAAATTTTATAAAACATTTATATATTCTTTTTTTTTATCAACAGAAACTATATTTTCTAATTTCATTTTTTGTGTTTTATTATACCATACTTTAAATGAATAATTTGTATTTTTGTTTTGATTAGATGTTAATTTAATTAAAGCTTTTTCTTTTAATATCATTTATTTAGGATTTTGGAATACTATTGATATATTTTGTGATAAAATTATTTATAAATTTTCTAAAGATTTACCTAATATTGCACATGAATTAATAATTTTATCATTTTTTGTTAATTAATTCCAATACAAAAACTTTTTTTTTTATTTAGACATTGTTATATTAATTAATTTTAATATACAAGTTTTTTTTAAAGTTAATCCTATATAATAATCTTATTTTAGTTTTGTATTTGTTTTCATCAAATTTTTTTTATAAAATTATACTAAAGTCCTTTCAAATTTATTTGCTTTAATAATTTATTCATTATTTTTAGGTATTGGTAAATTTTTCCATAATGAAAATGCTAAAACAATTTTTCCTGCTTTAGAATTAATATATATTTAATATATTTCTTTTGTGTTTATTAAATAAATGAATTCATATTAAAACATTAGACAGTATTTTTTAGAATTCCAATTGAATTATATGTCAATAAAGATTAAATAGATTTAACAATAAATAATTGTTTTTATTTATCAATAGAATTATTAATTCTAATTTCTAAAGTTTTTTTTTTCCAATTATTAAATGATTTTTACATAGAATTCCTACAATTCAAAAATATTTTATCAATAGCATGTTGCATATATTTAATTTATATTGGATTATTTAATATTAAACGAGTATTATTGGAAAATATGCTATTTAATTGGAACATAAATTTATCTAATAATTTGCATTAATTAACAATTTTATGTTTTTTAGATATGTTAGACCATTTATAAAATATTTTTTTAGTATCAGAAGATGAAATGTAAATTAATTTAAGGATGGATTTCTTTTGTTGATTTTTAGCTTACTAAGAAATGTTTATAAAAGATAGAAAAGTTTGTTTTATAATTTTATTATTAAAATTAGATAATCCTCTTTCAAATCGATTTGCTAATTTTCTTTTAATTCCATCTTTTGGTGTTGGCATATTTTTCCATATGTTAAAACCTAAAATTAATTTTCCTGATGAGCTATTAAGAATTTTATACAAAAATTTCTTTTGTACATCTCTTGACGATGCATATTTAAAAATTTGTTATTAGCATCTTTTAATAATCCTAATTAACTATTGTTTGAAAAATCATTTAATTTACTTATAATTTATTTTTTTCTTTAACTATCCATCAGCATATTCATTCTCATTTATAAGACTTTCTTTTTCCAAATAGAGAATGAATTTTATAGATTAGCTTGACAATTTCCAAATATTTTTTATAAAGCATGTTGTAAATATTTTATTTATCTTGGATTACTTAAAATTAAAGCTGTATTGTTTACTATAATATTATTTAAAGTTTCCAAAAATTCTCCTGTCAATTTAGCCTATTTAATGATCAAATTCTTTTTAGTTCCATAATTCCAACGATTGAAATATCTTTTATTTGCTCCCATTGAAATATTTATCAATTTTAAAATAGCTGTCTTCTTTTATTTTAAGCCTAAATATTTTAATCAGCGAATGATCTCAATGATGATCGTAAAACTTTATTGCAGAAATTTGATAATCCTCTTTAGAATCTATTTGCTAATTTTCTTTTAATTCCATCTTTAGGTGTTGGCATATTTTTCCATATATTGTATCCTAAAATAATTTTTCCCGAAGAACAATTTAATATTTTATTGAGAAAATCTTTTTGAATATCTCTTGTAGATGCATTTTTGAAAAATTTATCATTAGCATCTTTTAATAATCCCAATTAACTATTATTAGCAAATTCATTCAATCTACCAATTATTTCAATCTTCTTTTAACCATCCATCAATTTATTCATTCTTATTTATAAGACTTTCTTTTTCCAAATAGAGAATGAATTTTATAGATTAGCTTGACAATTACCAAATATTTTTTATAAAGCATGTTGTAGATATTTTATTTATCTTGGATTACTTAAAATTAAAGCTGTATTGTTTACTATAATATTATTTAAAGTTTCCAAAAATTCTCCTGTCAATTTTGCCTATTTAATGATCAAATTCTTTTTAGTTCCATAATTCCAACGATTGAAATATCTTTTATTTGCTCCCATTGAAATATTTATCAATTTTAAAATAGCTCTCTTCTTTTTATTTTAAGCTTAAATATTTTAATCAGCGAATGATCTCAATGATGATCGTAAAACTTTATTGCAGAAATTTGATAATCCTCTTTAGAATCTATTTGCTAATTTTCTTTTAATTCCATCTTTAGGTGTTGGCATATTTTTCCATATATTGTATCCTAAAATAATTTTTCCCGAAGAACAATTTAATATTTTATTGAGAAAATCTTTTTGAATATCTCTTGTAGATGCATTTTTGAAAAATTTATCATTAGCATCTTTTAATAATCCCAATTAACTATTATTAGCAAATTCATTCAATCTACCAATTATTTCAATCTTCTTTTAACCATCCATCAATTTATTCATTCTTATTTATAAGACTTTCTTTTTCCAAATAGAGAATGAATTTTATAGATTAGCTTGACAATTTCCGAATATTTTTTATAAAGCATGTTGTAAATATTTTATTTATCTAGGATTACTTAAAATTAAAGCTGTATTGTTTACTATAATATTATTTAAAGTTTCCATAAATTCTCCTGTCAATTTAGCCTATTTAATGATCAAATTCTTTTTAGTTCCATAATTCCAACGATTGAAATATCTTTTATTTGCTCCCATTGAAATATTTATCAATTTTAAAATAGCTCTCTTCTTTTTATTTTAAGCCTAAATATTTTAATCAGCGAATGATCTCAATGATGATCGTAAAACTTTATTGCAGAAATTTGATAATCCTCTTTAGAATCTATTTGCTAATTTTCTTTTAATTCCATCTTTAGGTGTTGGCATATTTTTCCATATATTGTATCCTAAAATAATTTTTCCAGAAGAACAATTTAATATTTTATTGAGAAAATCTTTTTGAATATCTCTTGTAGATGCATTTTTGAAAAATTTATCATTAGCATCTTTTAATAATCCCAATTAACTATTATTAGCAAATTCATTCAATCTACCAATTATTTCAATCTTCTTTAACCATCCATCAATTTATTCATTCTTATTTATAAGACTTTCTTTTTCCAAATAGAGAATGAATTTTATAGATTAGCTTGACAATTTCCGAATATTTTTTATAAAGCATGTTGTAAATATTTTATTTATCTAGGATTACTTAAAATTAAAGCTGTATTGTTTACTATAATATTATTTAAAGTTTCCATAAATTCTCCTGTCAATTTAGCCTATTTAATGATCAAATTCTTTTTAGTTCCATAATTCCAACGATTGAAATATCTTTTATTTGCTCCCATTGAAATATTTATCAATTTTAAAATAGCTCTCTTCTTTTTATTTTAAGCCTAAATATTTTAATCAGCGAATGATCTCAATGATGATCGTAAAACTTTATTGCAGAAATTTGATAATCCTCTTTAGAATCTATTTGCTAATTTTCTTTTAATTCCATCTTTAGGTGTTGGCATATTTTTCCATATATTGTATCCTAAAATAATTTTCCAGAAGAACAATTTAATATTTTATTGAGAAAATCTTTTTGAATATCTCTTGTAGATGCATTTTGAAAAATTTATCATTAGCATCTTTTAATAATCCCAATTAACTATTATTAGCAAATTCATTCAATCTACCAATTATTTCAATCTTCTTTTAACCATCCATCAATTTATTCATTCTTATTTATAAGACTTTCTTTTTCCAAATAGAGAATGAATTTTATAGATTAGCTTGACAATTTCCAAATATTTTTTATAAAGCATGTTGTAAATATTTTATTTATCTAGGATTACTTAAAATTAAAGCTGTATTGTTTACTATAATATTATTTAAAGTTTCCAAAAATTCTCCTGTCAATTTAGCCTATTTAATGATCAAATTCTTTTTAGTTCCATAATTCCAACGATTGAAATATCTTTTATTTGCTCCCATTGAAATATTTATCAATTTTAAAATAGCTCTCTTCTTTTTATTTTAAGCCTAAATATTTTAATCAGCGAATGATCTCAATGATGATCGTAAAACTTTATTGCAGAAATTTGATAATCCTCTTTAGAATCTATTTGCTAATTTTCTTTTAATTCCATCTTTAGGTGTTGGCATATTTTTCCATATATTGTATCCTAAAATAATTTTTCCCGAAGAACAATTTAATATTTTATTGAGAAAATCTTTTGAATATCTCTTGTAGATGCATTTTTGAAAAATTTATCATTAGCATCTTTTAATAATCCCAATTAACTATTATTAGCAAATTCATTCAATCTACCAATTATTTCAATCTTCTTTTAACCATCCATCAATTTATTCATTCTTATTTATAAGACTTTCTTTTTCCAAATAGAGAATGAATTTTATAGATTAGCTTGACAATTTCCGAATATTTTTTATAAAGCATGTTGTAAATATTTTATTTATCTAGGATTACTTAAAATTAAAGCTGTATTGTTTACTATAATATTATTTAATGTTTCTATTGTGGATATTAAATATCGGCATTGTTTTATTATTTTATCTTTTTTATTTACTTATTTCCAATTTGTGAACATTTTTTTATGTTATGACATTGATATATTTACTAATTGAATTATTGATTTTTTTTTTATATTTTAACCATTTAATAAATATTCTTTAAACTACTTATATGTATTATTAATTTTATTTTTTATAAATATTTCTATTCCTTTTTCAAATTTGTTTGCTAATTTTATTTTATATTAATTTTTTTTCTCCGGTAATGATTACCAATTTTAAATGCTAAAATAATTTTCCCATTTTTTGTATTCAACATTTTAACAAATACATTTATTTATATTTGTCTTATTTTACTATTTATTTAAAATTTTTTAATGACTTATAATAAATTATTATATAAACCTCCATTTATAAAATTTTATAAAACATTTATATATTCTTTTTTTTTATCAACAGAAACTATATTTTCTAATTTCATTTTTTTGTGTTTTATTATACCATACTTTAAATGAATAATTTGTATTTTTGTTTTGATTAGATGTTAATTTAATTAAAGCTTTTTCTTTTAATATCATTTATTTAGGATTTTGGAATACTATTGATATATTTTGTGATAAAATTATTTATAAATTTTCTAAAGATTTACCTAATATTGCACATGAATTAATAATTTTATCATTTTTTGTTAATTAATTCCAATACAAAAACTTTTTTTTTTATTTAGACATTGTTATATTAATTAATTTTAATATACAAGTTTTTTTTAAAGTTAATCCTATATAATAATCTTATTTTAGTTTTGTATTTGTTTTCATCAAATTTTTTTTATAAAATTATACTAAAGTCCTTTCAAATTTATTTGCTTTAATAATTTATTCATTATTTTTAGGTATTGGTAAATTTTTCCATAATGAAAATGCTAAAACAATTTTTCCTGCTTTAGAATTTAATATATATTTAATATATTTCTTTTGTGTTTATTAAATAAATGAATTCATATTAAAACATTAGACAGTATTTTTTAGAATTCCAATTGAATTATATGTCAATAAAGATTAAATAGATTTAACAATAAATAATTGTTTTTATTTATCAATAGAATTATTAATTCTAATTTCTAAAGTTTTTTTTTTCCAATTATTAAATGATTTTTACATAGAATTCCTACAATTCAAAAATATTTTATCAATAGCATGTTGCATATATTTAATTTATATTGGATTATTTAATATTAAACGAGTATTATTGGAAAATATGCTATTTAATTGGAACATAAATTTATCTAATAATTTGCATTAATTAACAATTTTATGTTTTTTAGATATGTTAGACCATTTATGAAATATTTTTTTAGTATCAGAAGATGAAATGTAAATTAATTTAAGGATGGATTTCTTTTGTTGATTTTTAGCTTACTAAGAAATGTTTATAAAAGATAGAAAAGTTTGTTTTATAATTTTATTATTAAAATTAGATAATCCTCTTTCAAATCGATTTGCTAATTTTCTTTTAATTCCATCTTTTGGTGTTGGCATATTTTTCCATATGTTAAAACCTAAAATTAATTTTCCTGATGAGCTATTAAGAATTTTATACAAAAATTTCTTTTCTACATCTCTTGACGATGCATATTTAAAAAATTTGTTATTAGCATCTTTTAATAATCCTAATTAACTATTGTTTGAAAAATCATTTAATTTACTTATAATTTATTTTTTTCTTTAACTATCCATCAGCATATTCATTCTCATTTATAACACTTTCTTTTTCCAAATAGAGAATGAATTTTATAGATTAGCTTGACAATTTCCAAATATTTTTTATAAAGCATGTTGTAGATATTTTATTTATCTAGGATTACTTAAAATTAAAGCTGTATTGTTTACTATAATATTATTTAAAGTTTCCAAAAATTCTCCTGTCAATTTTGCCTATTTAATGATCAAATTCTTTTTAGTTCCATAATTCCAACGATTGAAATATCTTTTATTTGCTCCCATTGAAATATTTATCAATTTTAAAATAGCTCTCTTCTTTTTATTTTAAGCCTAAATATTTTAATAAGCGAATGATCTCAATGATGATCGTAAAACTTTATTGCAGAAATTTGATAATACTCTTTAGAATCTATTTGCTAATTTTCTTTTAATTCCATCTTTAGGTGTTGGCATATTTTTCCATATATTGTATCCTAAAATAATTTTTCCCGAAGAACAATTTAATATTTTATTGAGAAAATCTTTTGAATATCTCTTGTAGATGCATTTTTGAAAAATTTATCATTAGCATCTTTTAATAATCCCAATTAACTATTATTAGCAAATTCATTCAATCTACCAATTATTTCAATCTTCTTTTAACCATCCATCAATTTATTCATTCTTATTTATAAGACTTTCTTTTTCCAAATAGAGAATGATTTTATAGATTAGCTTGACAATTACCAAATATTTTTTATAAAGCATGTTGTAAATATTTTATTTATCTTGGATTACTTAAAATTAAAGCTGTATTGTTTACTATAATATTATTTAAAGTTTCCATAAATTCTCCTGTCAATTTAGCCTATTTAATGATCAAATTCTTTTTAGTTCCATAATTCCAACGATTGAAATATCTTTTATTTGCTCCCATTGAAATATTTATCAATTTTAAAATAGCTCTCTTCTTTTTATTTTAAGCCTAAATATTTTAATCAGCGAATGATCTCAATGATGATCGTAAAACTTTATTGCAGAAATTTGATAATCCTCTTTAGAATCTATTTGCTAATTTTCTTTTAATTCCATCTTTAGGTGTTGGCATATTTTTCCATATATTGTATCCTAAAATAATTTTTCCAGAAGAACAATTTAATATTTTATTGAGAAAATCTTTTTGAATATCTCTTGTAGATGCATTTTTGAAAAATTTATCATTAGCATCTTTTAATAATCCCAATTAACTATTATTAGCAAATTCATTCAATCTACCAATTATTTCAATCTTCTTTTAACCATCCATCAATTTATTCATTCTTATTTATAAGACTTTCTTTTTCCAAATAGAGAATGAATTTTATAGATTAGCTTGACAATTTCCAAATATTTTTTATAAAGCATGTTGTAAATATTTTATTTATCTAGGATTACTTAAATTAAAGCTGTATTGTTTACTATAATATTATTTAAAGTTTCCAAAAATTCTCCTGTCAATTTAGCCTATTTAATGATCAAATTCTTTTTAGTTCCATAATTCCAACGATTGAAATATCTTTTATTTGCTCCCATTGAAATATTTATCAATTTTAAAATAGCTCTCTTCTTTTTATTTTAAGCCTAAATATTTTAATCAGCGAATGATCTCAATGATGATCGTAAAACTTTATTGCAGAAATTTGATAATCCTCTTTAGAATCTATTTGCTAATTTTCTTTTAATTCCATCTTTAGGTGTTGGCATATTTTTCCATATATTGTATCCTAAAATAATTTTTCCCGAAGAACAATTTAATATTTTATTGAGAAAATCTTTTTGAATATCTCTTGTAGATGCATTTTTGAAAAATTTATCATTAGCATCTTTTAATAATCCCAATTAACTATTATTAGCAAATTCATTCAATCTACCAATTATTTCAATCTTCTTTTAACCATCCATCAATTTATTCATTCTTATTTATAAGACTTTCTTTTTCCAAATAGAGAATGAATTTTATAGATTAGCTTGACAATTTCCAAATATTTTTTATAAAGCATGTTGTAAATATTTTATTTATCTAGGATTACTTAAAATTAAAGCTGTATTGTTTACTATAATATTATTTAAAGTTTCCATAAATTCTCCTGTCAATTTAGCCTATTTAATGATCAAATTCTTTTTAGTTCCATAATTCCAACGATTGAAATATCTTTTATTTGCTCCCATTGAAATATTTATCAATTTTAAAATAGCTCTCTTCTTTTTATTTTAAGCCTAAATATTTTAATCAGCGAATGATCTCAATGATGATCGTAAAACTTTATTGCAGAAATTTGATAATCCTCTTTAGAATCTATTTGCTAATTTTCTTTTAATTCCATCTTTAGGTGTTGGCATATTTTTCATATATTGTATCCTAAAATAATTTTTCCCGAAGAACAATTTAATATTTTATTGAGAAAATCTTTTTGAATATCTCTTGTAGATGCATTTTGAAAAATTTATCATTAGCATCTTTTAATAATCCCAATTAACTATTATTAGCAAATTCATTCAATCTACCAATTATTTCAATCTTCTTTTAACCATCCATCAATTTATTCATTCTTATTTATAAGACTTTCTTTTTCCAAATAGAGAATGAATTTTATAGATTAGCTTGACAATTTCCGAATATTTTTTATAAAGCATGTTGTAAATATTTTATTTATCTAGGATTACTTAAAATTAAAGCTGTATTGTTTACTATAATATTATTTAATGTTTCTATTGTGGATATTAAATATCGGCATTGTTTTATTATTTTATCTTTTTTATTTACTTATTTCCAATTTGTGAACATTTTTTTATGTTATGACATTGATATATTTACTAATTGAATTATTGATTTTTTTTTTATATTTTAACCATTTAATAAATATTCTTTAAACTACTTATATGTATTATTAATTTTATTTTTTATAAATATTTCTATTCCTTTTTCAAATTTGTTTGCTAATTTTATTTTATATTAATTTTTTTTCTCCGGTAATGATTACCAATTTTTAAATGCTAAAATAATTTTCCCATTTTTTGTATTCAACATTTTAACAAATACATTTATTTATATTTGTCTTATTTTACTATTTATTTAAAATTTTTTAATGACTTATAATAAATTATTATATAAACCTCCATTTATAAAATTTTATAAAACATTTATATATTCTTTTTTTTTATCAACAGAAACTATATTTTCTAATTTCATTTTTGTGTTTTATTATACCATACTTTAAATGAATAATTTGTATTTTTGTTTTGATTAGATGTTAATTTAATTAAAGCTTTTTCTTTTAATATCATTTATTTAGGATTTTGGAATACTATTGATATATTTTGTGATAAAATTATTTATAAATTTTCTAAAGATTTACCTAATATTGCACATGAATTAATAATTTTATCATTTTTTGTTAATTAATTCCAATACAAAAACTTTTTTTTTTATTTAGACATTGTTATATTAATTAATTTTAATATACAAGTTTTTTTAAAGTTAATCCTATATAATAATCTTATTTTAGTTTTGTATTTGTTTTCATCAAATTTTTTTTATAAAATTATACTAAAGTCCTTTCAAATTTATTTGCTTTAATAATTTATTCATTATTTTTAGGTATTGGTAAATTTTTCCATAATGAAAATGCTAAAACAATTTTTCCTGCTTTAGAATTTAATATATATTTAATATATTTCTTTTGTGTTTATTAAATAAATGAATTCATATTAAAACATTAGACAGTATTTTTTAGAATTCCAATTGAATTATATGTCAATAAAGATTAAATAGATTTAACAATAAATAATTGTTTTATTTATCAATAGAATTATTAATTCTAATTTCTAAAGTTTTTTTTTTCCAATTATTAAATGATTTTTACATAGAATTCCTACAATTCAAAAATATTTTATCAATAGCATGTTGCATATATTTAATTTATATTGGATTATTTAATATTAAACGAGTATTATTGGAAAATATGCTATTTAATTGGAACATAAATTTATCTAATAATTTGCATTAATTAACAATTTTATGTTTTTTAGATATGTTAGGACCATTTATGAAATATTTTTTTAGTATCAGAAGATGAAATGTAAATTAATTTAAGGATGGATTTCTTTTGTTGATTTTTAGCTTACTAAGAAATGTTTATAAAAGATAGAAAAGTTTGTTTTATAATTTTATTATTAAAATTAGATAATCCTCTTTCAAATCGATTTGCTAATTTTCTTTTAATTCCATCTTTTGGTGTTGGCATATTTTTCCATATGTTAAAACCTAAAATTAATTTTCCTGATGAGCTATTAAGAATTTTATACAAAAATTTCTTTTGTACATCTCTTGACGATGCATATTTAAAAAATTTGTTATTAGCATCTTTTAATAATCCTAATTAACTATTGTTTGAAAAATCATTTAATTTACTTATAATTTATTTTTTTCTTTAACTATCCATCAGCATATTCATTCTCATTTATAAGACTTTCTTTTTCCAAATAGAGAATGAATTTTATAGATTAGCTTGACAATTTCCAAATATTTTTTATAAAGCATGTTGTAGATATTTTATTTATCTAGGATTACTTAAAATTAAAGCTGTATTGTTTACTATAATATTATTTAAAGTTTCCAAAAATTCTCCTGTCAATTTAGCCTATTTAATGATCAAATTCTTTTAGTTCCATAATTCCAACGATTGAAATATCTTTTATTTGCTCCCATTGAAATATTTATCAATTTTAAAATAGCTCTCTTCTTTTTATTTTAAGCCTAAATATTTTAATCAGCGAATGATCTCAATGATGATCGTAAAACTTTATTGCAGAAATTTGATAATCCTCTTTAGAATCTATTTGCCAATTTTCTTTTAATTCCATCTTTAGGTGTTGGCATATTTTTCCATATATTGTATCCTAAAATAATTTTTCCCGAAGAACAATTTAATATTTTATTGAGAAAATCTTTTTGAATATCTCTTGTAGATGCATTTTTGAAAAATTTATCATTAGCATCTTTTAATAATCCCAATTAACTATTATTAGCAAATTCATTCAATCTACCAATTATTTCAATCTTCTTTTAACCATCCATCAATTTATTCATTCTTATTTATAAGACTTTCTTTTTCCAAATAGAGAATGAATTTTATAGATTAGCTTGACAATTTCCAAATATTTTTTATAAAGCATGTTGTAAATATTTTATTTATCTTGGATTACTTAAAATTAAAGCTGTATTGTTTACTATAATATTATTTAAAGTTTCCATAAACTCTCCTGTCAATTTAGCCTATTTAATGATCAAATTCTTTTTAGTTCCATAATTCCAACGATTGAAATATCTTTTATTTGCTCCCATTGAAATATTTATCAATTTTAAAATAGCTCTCTTCTTTTTATTTTAAGCCTAAATATTTTAATCAGCGAATGATCTCAATGATGATCGTAAAACTTTATTGCAGAAATTTGATAATCCTCTTTAGAATCTATTTGCTAATTTTCTTTTAATTCCATCTTTAGGTGTTGGCATATTTTTCCATATATTGTATCCTAAAATAATTTTTCCAGAAGAACAATTTAATATTTTATTGAGAAAATCTTTTTGAATATCTCTTGTAGATGCATTTTTGAAAAATTTATCATTAGCATCTTTTAATAATCCCAATTAACTATTATTAGCAAATTCATTCAATCTACCAATTATTTCAATCTTCTTTTAACCATCCATCAATTTATTCATTCTTATTTATAAGACTTTCTTTTTCCAAATAGAGAATGAATTTTATAGATTAGCTTGACAATTTCCAAATATTTTTTATAAAGCATGTTGTAAATATTTTATTTATCTAGGATTACTTAAAATTAAAGCTGTATTGTTTACTATAATATTATTTAAAGTTTCCAAAAATTCTCCTGTCAATTTAGCCTATTTAATGATCAAATTCTTTTTAGTTCCATAATTCCAACGATTGAAATATCTTTTATTTGCTCCCATTGAAATATTTATCAATTTTAAAATAGCTCTCTTCTTTTTATTTTAAGCCTAAATATTTTAATCAGCGAATGATCTCAATGATGATCGTAAAACTTTATTGCAGAAATTTGATAATCCTCTTTAGAATCTATTTGCTAATTTTCTTTTAATTCCATCTTTAGGTGTTGGCATATTTTTCCATATATTGTATCCTAAAATAATTTTTCCCGAAGAACAATTTAATATTTTATTGAGAAAATCTTTTTGAATATCTCTTGTAGATGCATTTTTGAAAAATTTATCATTAGCATCTTTTAATAATCCCAATTAACTATTATTAGCAAATTCATTCAATCTACCAATTATTTCAATCTTCTTTTAACCATCCATCAATTTATTCATTCTTATTTATAAGACTTTCTTTTTCCAAATAGAGAATGAATTTTATAGATTAGCTTGACAATTTCCAAATATTTTTTATAAAGCATGTTGTAAATATTTTATTTATCTAGGATTACTTAAAATTAAAGCTGTATTGTTTACTATAATATTATTTAAAGTTTCCATAAATTCTCCTGTCAATTTAGCCTATTTAATGATCAAATTCTTTTTAGTTCCATAATTCCAACGATTGAAATATCTTTTATTTGCTCCCATTGAAATATTTATCAATTTTAAAATAGCTCTCTTCTTTTTATTTTAAGCCTAAATATTTTAATCAGCGAATGATCTCAATGATGATCGTAAAACTTTATTGCAGAAATTTGATAATCCTCTTTAGAATCTATTTGCTAATTTTCTTTTAATTCCATCTTTAGGTGTTGGCATATTTTTCCATATATTGTATCCTAAAATAATTTTTCCCGAAGAACAATTTAATATTTTATTGAGAAAATCTTTTTGAATATCTCTTGTAGATGCATTTTTGAAAAATTTATCATTAGCATCTTTTAATAATCCCAATTAACTATTATTAGCAAATTCATTCAATCTACCAATTATTTCAATCTTCTTTTAACCATCCATCAATTTATTCATTCTTATTTATAAGACTTTCTTTTTCCAAATAGAGAATGAATTTTATAGATTAGCTTGACAATTTCCGAATATTTTTTATAAAGCATGTTGTAAATATTTTATTTATCTAGGATTACTTAAAATTAAAGCTGTATTGTTTACTATAATATTATTTAATGTTTCTATTGTGGATATTAAATATCGGCATTGTTTTATTATTTTATCTTTTTTATTTACTTATTTCCAATTTGTGAACATTTTTTTATGTTATGACA
The DNA here is from genome assembly GCF_963383615.2 of Lipophrys pholis. NCBI lineage: Eukaryota > Metazoa > Chordata > Actinopteri > Blenniiformes > Blenniidae > Lipophrys > Lipophrys pholis. The sequence continues at coordinate 22,338 of NW_028292244.1, forward strand.
TTGATATATTTACTAATTGAATTATTGATTTTTTTTTTATATTTTAACCATTTAATAAATATTCTTTAAACTACTTATATGTATTATTAATTTTATTTTTTATAAATATTTCTATTCCTTTTTCAAATTTGTTTGCTAATTTTATTTTATATTAATTTTTTTTCTCCGGTAATGATTACCAATTTTTAAATGCTAAAATAATTTTCCCATTTTTTGTATTCAACATTTTAACAAATACATTTATTTATATTTGTCTTATTTTACTATTTATTTAAAATTTTTTAATGACTTATAATAAATTATTATATAAACCTCCATTTATAAAATTTTATAAAACATTTATATATTCTTTTTTTTTATCAACAGAAACTATATTTTCTAATTTCATTTTTTGTGTTTTATTATACCATACTTTAAATGAATAATTTGTATTTTTGTTTTGATTAGATGTTAATTTAATTAAAGCTTTTTCTTTTAATATCATTTATTTAGGATTTTGGAATACTATTGATATATTTTGTGATAAAATTATTTATAAATTTTCTAAAGATTTACCTAATATTGCACATGAATTAATAATTTTATCATTTTTTGTTAATTAATTCCAATACAAAAACTTTTTTTTTTATTTAGACATTGTTATATTAATTAATTTTAATATACAAGTTTTTTTTAAAGTTAATCCTATATAATAATCTTATTTTAGTTTTGTATTTGTTTTCATCAAATTTTTTTTATAAAATTATACTAAAGTCCTTTCAAATTTATTTGCTTTAATAATTTATTCATTATTTTTAGGTATTGGTAAATTTTTCCATAATGAAAATGCTAAAACAATTTTTCCTGCTTTAGAATTTAATATATATTTAATATATTTCTTTTGTGTTTATTAAATAAATGAATTCATATTAAAACATTAGACAGTATTTTTTAGAATTCCAATTGAATTATATGTCAATAAAGATTAAATAGATTTAACAATAAATAATTGTTTTTATTTATCAATAGAATTATTAATTCTAATTTCTAAAGTTTTTTTTTTCCAATTATTAAATGATTTTTACATAGAATTCCTACAATTCAAAAATATTTTATCAATAGCATGTTGCATATATTTAATTTATATTGGATTATTTAATATTAAACGAGTATTATTGGAAAATATGCTATTTAATTGGAACATAAATTTATCTAATAATTTGCATTAATTAACAATTTTATGTTTTTTAGATATGTTAGACCATTTATGAAATATTTTTTTAGTATCAGAAGATGAAATGTAAATTAATTTAAGGATGGATTTCTTTTGTTGATTTTTAGCTTACTAAGAAATGTTTATAAAAGATAGAAAAGTTTGTTTTATAATTTTATTATTAAAATTAGATAATCCTCTTTCAAATCGATTTGCTAATTTTCTTTTAATTCCATCTTTTGGTGTTGGCATATTTTTCCATATGTTAAAACCTAAAATTAATTTTCCTGATGAGCTATTAAGAATTTTATACAAAAATTTCTTTTGTACATCTCTTGACGATGCATATTTAAAAAATTTGTTATTAGCATCTTTTAATAATCCTAATTAACTATTGTTTGAAAAATCATTTAATTTACTTATAATTTATTTTTTTCTTTAACTATCCATCAGCATATTCATTCTCATTTATAAGACTTTCTTTTTCCAAATAGAGAATGAATTTTATAGATTAGCTTGACAATTTCCAAATATTTTTTATAAAGCATGTTGTAGATATTTTATTTATCTAGGATTACTTAAAATTAAAGCTGTATTGTTTACTATAATATTATTTAAAGTTTCCAAAAATTCTCCTGTCAATTTAGCCTATTTAATGATCAAATTCTTTTTAGTTCCATAATTCCAACGATTGAAATATCTTTTATTTGCTCCCATTGAAATATTTATCAATTTTAAAATAGCTCTCTTCTTTTTATTTTAAGCCTAAATATTTTAATCAGCGAATGATCTCAATGATGATCGTAAAACTTTATTGCAGAAATTTGATAATCCTCTTTAGAATCTATTTGCTAATTTTCTTTTAATTCCATCTTTAGGTGTTGGCATATTTTTCCATATATTGTATCCTAAAATAATTTTTCCCGAAGAACAATTTAATATTTTATTGAGAAAATCTTTTTGAATATCTCTTGTAGATGCATTTTTGAAAAATTTATCATTAGCATCTTTTAATAATCCTAATTAACTATTATTAGCAAATTCATTCAATCTACCAATTATTTCAATCTTCTTTTAACCATCCATCAATTTATTCATTCTTATTTATAAGACTTTCTTTTTCCAAATAGAGAATGAATTTTATAGATTAGCTTGACAATTTCCAAATATTTTTTATAAAGCATGTTGTAAATATTTTATTTATCTAGGATTACTTAAAATTAAAGCTGTATTGTTTACTATAATATTATTTAAAGTTTCCAAAAATTCTCCTGTCAATTTTGCCTATTTAATGATCAAATTCTTTTTAGTTCCATAATTCCAACGATTGAAATATCTTTTATTTGCTCCCATTGAAATATTTATCAATTTTAAAATAGCTCTCTTCTTTTTATTTTAAGCCTAAATATTTTAATCAGCGAATGATCTCAATGATGATCGTAAAACTTTATTGCAGAAATTTGATAATCCTCTTTAGAATCTATTTGCTAATTTTCTTTTAATTCCATCTTTAGGTGTTGGCATATTTTTCCATATATTGTATCCTAAAATAATTTTTCCCGAAGAACAATTTAATATTTTATTGAGAAAATCTTTTTGAATATCTCTTGTAGATGCATTTTTGAAAAATTTATCATTAGCATCTTTTAATAATCCCAATTAACTATTATTAGCAAATTCATTCAATCTACCAATTATTTCAATCTTCTTTTAACCATCCATCAATTTATTCATTCTTATTTATAAGACTTTCTTTTTCCAAATAGAGAATGAATTTTATAGATTAGCTTGACAATTTCCAAATATTTTTTATAAAGCATGTTGTAAATATTTTATTTATCTTGGATTACTTAAAATTAAAGCTGTATTGTTTACTATAATATTATTTAAAGTTTCCAAAAATTCTCCTGTCAATTTAGCCTATTTAATGATCAAATTCTTTTTAGTTCCATAATTCCAACGATTGAAATATCTTTTATTTGCTCCCATTGAAATATTTATCAATTTTAAAATAGCTCTCTTCTTTTTATTTTAAGCCTAAATATTTTAATCAGCGAATGATCTCAATGATGATCGTAAAACTTTATTGCAGAAATTTGATAATCCTCTTTAGAATCTATTTGCTAATTTTCTTTTAATTCCATCTTTAGGTGTTGGCATATTTTTCCATATATTGTATCCTAAAATAATTTTTCCCGAAGAACAATTTAATATTTTATTGAGAAAATCTTTTTGAATATCTCTTGTAGATGCATTTTTGAAAAATTTATCATTAGCATCTTTTAATAATCCCAATTAACTATTATTAGCAAATTCATTCAATCTACCAATTATTTCAATCTTCTTTTAACCATCCATCAATTTATTCATTCTTATTTATAAGACTTTCTTTTTCCAAATAGAGAATGAATTTTATAGATTAGCTTGACAATTTCCCAATATTTTTTATAAAGCATGTTGTAAATATTTTATTTATCTAGGATTACTTAAAATTAAAGCTGTATTGTTTACTATAATATTATTTAAAGTTTCCAAAAATTCTCCTGTCAATTTTGCCTATTTAATGATCAAATTCTTTTTAGTTCCATAATTCCAACGATTGAAATATCTTTTATTTGCTCCCATTGAAATATTTATCAATTTTAAAATAGCTCTCTTCTTTTTATTTTAAGCCTAAATATTTTAATCAGCGAATGATCTCAATGATGATCGTAAAACTTTATTGCAGAAATTTGATAATCCTCTTTAGAATCTATTTGCTAATTTTCTTTTAATTCCATCTTTAGGTGTTGGCATATTTTTCCATATATTGTATCCTAAAATAATTTTTCCCGAAGAACAATTTAATATTTTATTGAGAAAATCTTTTTGAATATCTCTTGTAGATGCATTTTTGAAAAATTTATAATTAGCATCTTTTAATAATCCCAATTAACTATTATTAGCAAATTCATTCAATTTACCAATTATTTCAATCTTCTATTAACCATCCATCAATTTATTCATTCTTATTTATAAGACTTTCTTTTTCCAAATAGAGAATGAATTTTATAGATTAGCTTGACAATTTCCGAATATTTTTTATAAAGCATGTTGTAAATATTTTATTTATCTTGGATTACTTAAAATTAAAGCTGTATTGTTTACTATAATATTATTTAAAGTTTCCAAAAATTCTCCTGTCAATTTTGTCTATTTAATGATCAAATTCTTTTTAGTTCCATAATTCCAACGATTGAAATATCTTTTATTTGCTCCCATTGAAATATTTATCAATTTTAAAATAGCTCTCTTCTTTTTATTTTAAGCCTAAATATTTTAATCAGCGAATGATCTCAATGATGATCGTAAAACTTTATTGCAGAAATTTGATAATCCTCTTTAGAATCTATTTGCTAATTTTCTTTTAATTCCATCTTTAGGTGTTGGCATATTTTTCCATATATTGTATCCTAAAATAATTTTTCCCGAAGAACAATTTAATATTTTATTGAGAAAATCTTTTTGAATATCTCTTGTAGATGCATTTTTGAAAAATTTATCATTAGCATCTTTTAATAATCCCAATTAACTATTATTAGCAAATTCATTCAATCTACCAATTATTTCAATCTTCTTTTAACCATCCATCAATTTATTCATTCTTATTTATAAGACTTTCTTTTTCCAAATAGAGAATGAATTTTATAGATTAGCTTGACAATTTCCAAATATTTTTTATAAAGCATGTTGTAAATATTTTATTTATCTAGGATTACTTAAAATTAAAGCTGTATTGTTTACTATAATATTATTTAAAGTTTCCAAAAATTCTCCTGTCAATTTTGCCTATTTAATGATCAAATTCTTTTTAGTTCCATAATTCCAACGATTGAAATATCTTTTATTTGCTCCCATTGAAATATTTATCAATTTTAAAATAGCTCTCTTCTTTTTATTTTAAGCCTAAATATTTTAATCAGCGAATGATCTCAATGATGATCGTAAAACTTTATTGCAGAAATTTGATAATCCTCTTTAGAATCTATTTGCTAATTTTCTTTTAATTCCATCTTTAGGTGTTGGCATATTTTTCCATATATTGTATCCTAAAATAATTTTTCCCGAAGAACAATTTAATATTTTATTGAGAAAATCTTTTTGAATATCTCTTGTAGATGCATTTTTGAAAAATTTATAATTAGCATCTTTTAATAATCCCAATTAACTATTATTAGCAAATTCATTCAATTTACCAATTATTTCAATCTTCTATTAACCATCCATCAATTTATTCATTCTTATTTATAAGACTTTCTTTTTCCAAATAGAGAATGAATTTTATAGATTAGCTTGACAATTTCCGAATATTTTTTATAAAGCATGTTGTAAATATTTTATTTATCTTGGATTACTTAAAATTAAAGCTGTATTGTTTACTATAATATTATTTAAAGTTTCCAAAAATTCTCCTGTCAATTTTGCCTATTTAATGATCAAATTCTTTTTAGTTCCATAATTCCAACGATTGAAATATCTTTTATTTGCTCCCATTGAAATATTTATCAATTTTAAAATAGCTCTCTTCTTTTTATTTTAAGCCTAAATATTTTAATCAGCGAATGATCTCAATGATGATCGTAAAACTTTATTGCAGAAATTTGATAATCCTCTTTAGAATCTATTTGCTAATTTTCTTTTAATTCCATCTTTAGGTGTTGGCATATTTTTCCATATATTGTATCCTAAAATAATTTTTCCCGAAGAACAATTTAATATTTTATTGAGAAAATCTTTTTGAATATCTCTTGTAGATGCATTTTTGAAAAATTTATCATTAGCATCTTTTAATAATCCCAATTAACTATTATTAGCAAATTCATTCAATCTACCAATTATTTCAATCTTCTTTTAACCATCCATCAATTTATTCATTCTTATTTATAAGACTTTCTTTTTCCAAATAGAGAATGAATTTTATAGATTAGCTTGACAATTTCCAAATATTTTTTATAAAGCATGTTGTAAATATTTTATTTATCTAGGATTACTTAAAATTAAAGCTGTATTGTTTACTATAATATTATTTAAAGTTTCCATAAATTCTCCTGTCAATTTAGCCTATTTAATGATCAAATTCTTTTTAGTTCCATAATTCCAACGATTGAAATATCTTTTATTTGCTCCCATTGAAATATTTATCAATTTTAAAATAGCTCTCTTCTTTTTATTTTAAGCCTAAATATTTTAATCAGCGAATGATCTCAATGATGATCGTAAAACTTTATTGCAGAAATTTGATAATCCTCTTTAGAATCTATTTGCTAATTTTCTTTTAATTCCATCTTTAGGTGTTGGCATATTTTTCCATATATTGTATCCTAAAATAATTTTTCCCGAAGAACAATTTAATATTTTATTGAGAAAATCTTTTTGAATATCTCTTGTAGATGCATTTTTGAAAAATTTATAATTAGCATCTTTTAATAATCCCAATTAACTATTATTAGCAAATTCATTCAATTTACCAATTATTTCAATCTTCTATTAACCATCCATCAATTTATTCATTCTTATTTATAAGACTTTCTTTTTCCAAATAGAGAATGAATTTTATAGATTAGCTTGACAATTTCCGAATATTTTTTATAAAGCATGTTGTAAATATTTTATTTATCTTGGATTACTTAAAATTAAAGCTGTATTGTTTACTATAATATTATTTAAAGTTTCCAAAAATTCTCCTGTCAATTTTGCCTATTTAATGATCAAATTCTTTTTAGTTCCATAATTCCAACGATTGAAATATCTTTTATTTGCTCCCATTGAAATATTTATCAATTTTAAAATAGCTCTCTTCTTTTTATTTTAAGCCTAAATATTTTAATCAGCGAATGATCTCAATGATGATCGTAAAACTTTATTGCAGAAATTTGATAATCCTCTTTAGAATCTATTTGCTAATTTTCTTTTAATTCCATCTTTAGGTGTTGGCATATTTTTCCATATATTGTATCCTAAAATAATTTTTCCCGAAGAACAATTTAATATTTTATTGAGAAAATCTTTTTGAATATCTCTTGTAGATGCATTTTTGAAAAATTTATCATTAGCATCTTTTAATAATCCCAATTAACTATTATTAGCAAATTCATTCAATCTACCAATTATTTCAATCTTCTTTTAACCATCCATCAATTTATTCATTCTTATTTATAAGACCTTCTTTTTCCAAATAGAGAATGAATTTTATAGATTAGCTTGACAATTTCCAAATATTTTTTATAAAGCATGTTGTAAATATTTTATTTATCTAGGATTACTTAAAATTAAAGCTGTATTGTTTACTATAATATTATTTAAAGTTTCCAAAAATTCTCCTGTCAATTTTGCCTATTTAATGATCAAATTCTTTTTAGTTCCATAATTCCAACGATTGAAATATCTTTTATTTGCTCCCATTGAAATATTTATCAATTTTAAAATAGCTCTCTTCTTTTTATTTTAAGCCTAAATATTTTAATCAGCGAATGATCTCAATGATGATCGTAAAACTTTATTGCAGAAATTTGATAATCCTCTTTAGAATCTATTTGCTAATTTTCTCTTAATTCCATCTTTAGGTGTTGGCATATTTTTCCATATATTGTATCCTAAAATAATTTTTCCCGAAGAACAATTTAATATTTTATTGAGAAAATCTTTTTGAATATCTCTTGTAGATGCATTTTTGAAAAATTTATCATTAGCATCTTTTAATAATCCCAATTAACTATTATTAGCAAATTCATTCAATCTACCAATTATTTCAATCTTCTTTTAACCATCCATCAATTTATTCATTCTTATTTATAAGACCTTCTTTTTCCAAATAGAGAATGAATTTTATAGATTAGCTTGACAATTACCAAATATTTTTTATAAAGCATGTTGTAAATATTTTATTTATCTAGGATTACTTAAAATTAAAGCTGTATTGTTTACTATAATATTATTTAAAGTTTCCAAAAATTCTCCTGTCAATTTTGCCTATTTAATGATCAAATTCTTTTTAGTTCCATAATTCCAACGATTGAAATATCTTTTATTTGCTCCCATTGAAATATTTATCAATTTTAAAATAGCTCTCTTCTTTTTATTTTAAGCCTAAATATTTTAATCAGCGAATGATCTCAATGATGATCGTAAAACTTTATTGCAGAAATTTGATAATCCTCTTTAGAATCTATTTGCTAATTTTCTTTTAATTCCATCTTTAGGTGTTGGCATATTTTTCCATATATTGTATCCTAAAATAATTTTTCCCGAAGAACAATTTAATATTTTATTGAGAAAATCTTTTTGAATATCTCTTGTAGATGCATTTTTGAAAAATTTATCATTAGCATCTTTTAATAATCCCAATTAACTATTATTAGCAAATTCATTCAATCTACCAATTATTTCAATCTTCTTTTAACCATCCATCAATTTATTCATTCTTATTTATAAGACTTTCTTTTTCCAAATAGAGAATGAATTTTATAGATTAGCTTGACAATTTCCAAATATTTTTTATAAAGCATGTTGTAAATATTTTATTTATCTTGGATTACTTAAAATTAAAGCTGTATTGTTTACTATAATATTATTTAAAGTTTCCAAAAATTCTCCTGTCAATTTTGCCTATTTAATGATCAAATTCTTTTTAGTTCCATAATTCCAACGATTGAAATATCTTTTATTTGCTCCCATTGAAATATTTATCAATTTTAAAATAGCTCTCTTCTTTTTATTTTAAGCCTAAATATTTTAATCAGCGAATGATCTCAATGATGATCGTAAAACTTTATTGCAAAAATTTGATAATCCTCTTTAGAATCTATTTGCTAATTTTCTTTTAATTCCATCTTTAGGTGTTGGCATATTTTTCCATATATTTACTATTTTAAATATTTTTCCTATTTTATTATTTAAAATCTATTTAAAAACATTTTTTATAATTATTTATTTTTTAATCTATTTTTTTATTTTTATTAGTATTTACTTTTTTTTCTCTATATACATATTTTATATTGTTTAGATCATTTTTTTGTATCCATTTTTTTTACTTAAGATTTTGTTATTTTATTTTATATTTTAATTTATTAAATTTTTTTTACATTTTTCTATAAATATTTTTTTATTAATTTTTTATATCTCACCCATTTTCAACCAAAAATTTATTATAATAATATTTTTATTTTTTATTTTTTTATTTAATAAATTTTTTAATCTTTGTATAAATGTATATTTATTTATTTTCCCATATAAAACTATTTTTTAGATAACTTTTTTCTTATATTTTACATTTCCTTTAATTTTCCATCTAGCAATACACTTATGTATATTTATATTGGAATGTTATTTCAATACTTTTGTGATATAATATCCTTTTACTTTATTACTTATTTATTTAATTTTATATACATTTTTATATTTCATCTCCATTTTTATTCTAATCATAAATTATCTTTTCATCTATTTTTATTTATTTTTTATAATTTCTTTAAGAAATTTAGTTTTATTTTATACATTTTATTTAAAATTTTTTTTTCTATATATTTATCTAAATAACTATATGCTTATATTTTTTTTTTTTAAAGCTTATATTTTTTTAAATTTTTATGAAAATTTAACTATATTATCACTTGATACTTTACTTTATATTTTTTTATTTTTTAACCGTTACACATTCCATAGATTTTTCCATTTTTGATAATTAAAAAATTTTTTATTTTTTTTTAATTAATAGTTAGTCATTATCAACAACCCATGCATTATATTTTTCATAATATTTGGTCTATTTTTAACCATTGGGCATTAAGGAGAATGCTATTTTTTACGAGGTTTAGCATTTTTTAATATTAGATCCTTAGCTTATTCAGCTTTTACTTTATCAAATTTACCTGATAAAACCCTGTTATTTATTTTAGGAATAATTTAATCAACTAAATAGTCTGGTTGTAGTTCACCTAATATATGCACAAAAAATAATCTTGATGATTCAAACTAGGATTTAGGTATTTTTCTACTTGTACAAATAGTCTATAAGCTAGATAAAAAGTTTTAGAGTGTAGTCCTGTCCATAATAAAAATGATATAATATACGATAAAAAAAGATACATCAACTTTTTTTTTAAATAAAACAAAAAATATTAAATAAATAAATAGATATATATGTTTATATGTTAGCAGTATACTTATTAAAAATAAGAAGTTCATTTTATAATTTATATATCATATTTTTTACTATTATTTTTAAAATATTATCAATGATATATTAAACATTTTAATGATTTTTTAAATTTATTTGGAAAAAGTTATTTATAATTAATCTATATTAAGAAGCTTTTATTTAATAATTTCATTATGCAAATTAAGAAAACCAGCTAATACTAATAATTAAAAATATTAAAATAAAAACAAAGATAAGGTGATGTATTACATAATCATTAATTGAGAATTGAAGATTTTTAGTAATATTTAATAATATAATACAATAAAATTCTGAATTTTAATATTATAAGAAGTCAAATTTATGATATATGATATTATTTTTTTTTCAATTATTAATAAAATAATAATAATCATGTGTCTGTCCTATTGGAAGAATAGAATTATCATTACGAATATTTCTAAAATATATTTTTAATCAAATTTTTTGAAATCTTTTATAAAAATATTGTATATTATTTATAAATATTCAAAATTATAATGATGATAATGAAATTGCAGATAAAGATTTTTTTTCTTGAATTTTTTAATTTTTAATTGAAATATCTATAAATTAAAATAAAAAATATTATTTTTGAATATCTTTTATGTATAAAATAGTATTCAAATAACTTTGTAAATCTAAAAATCTTTTTTTTTTATCAAACTGAATTTTTTATGGAAATATATATGTTTTTTTTATATTCATATTAAAAAGGTATCTCTATAATTATTTATTAAAAACTTAAAATTAGCTATATCTTTTAGAAATAGAGCCAATACAACAGTTATTATTATCTATTACATCAAATTGATAGCATTAATATTTTTTTTTATTTTAATCAATTATAATTTAATATTCTTCTTTTTTTTTAAACTATTTAATTTAATAACTTTTAATTTATAAAAGTTTAAAATTAATTTTGAATTACAAAAATTCTTATAATTATGAACAATGAAAAATTATATCATTAAACAATCTCTGTAAAAAAATTTATATCAATTTATCTGGGTGTTTATGTTTATATAATTAATATTTATTCATTAGGTATGGGATTTTTTTTTATTATAATAATTACTATAATTAATATATTTCATCTATATTTTTTTAAATTTCAAATTAATTAAAAAATATTGATAAAACTCTAACAGTAAAGTTTAATTTTTATTTGTATATAAAACATTTTATTACTCGTACATTAAAATATAATTGAATATTTTCTACATATTAAAATTTTGTTTAATTTGAATTAAGCAACTGTTTTTGATTTTATAAAGGAATTTATAAAAATTATAATAATTTAGGACAAAGAAATTCAGGTTTTTGAAGATTTTAGAAAAAAAATTTAAAACTATCAATATTTTTTTAATGATTTTTTTAAAATTTTACCCCTTTTTAATTTTCAAATAGTTATTTAAATTATTTACATTAAGTTTTTGTTTTTTAACATTTAAATATATAATTGTGTTATTTAAATGTAGTTTTAAGTTGTACAAAAAAATTTTTATTTTTTTATTTAACAATAAAACTTACTGAAATTTTAATTCGATTATTTTATATCTCATCATTTTAATAATAATTTAACAGATATTAATTTTATTTTCTATAAGTATAATTATCTTTTTATCTCAAATAATTATATATTATTAATAATGTATTAATTATAAATAAAATAATTACTATAACTTAATAAATATTATTATATTATTATATTATTATTCCCAAAAGAAGTTAAATTAAATAATTAATTTAAAGCATATACCAATAATATTAACAAATTTTTAATAAAGAATATTTTTTAATTTTTTATAAATAAGTAATATAAATTTGTATAGCAAAAATTATAGATATCTAAAAGTGAATAATGACTATTTAAATATATTTATCTATAATTAATACCCAACCCCAACCCCAACCCCAACCCAACCCCAACCCCAACCCCAACCCCAACCCCAACCCCAACCCCAACCCCAACCCCAACCCCAACCCCAACCCCAACCCCAACCCCAACCCCAACCCCAACCCCAACCCCAACCCCAACCCCAACCCCAACCCCAACCCCTATGTAAGCAAAGTAATTTATTTATAATCCATATAAAAAATATTAATAAATATTATTATCATTTATTAATAAATACAAAAAACTTAAATATAAAATATCTCATAAGGTATAATCTATTAGTAAAAGGATTAAATTCAATTAAAAATTATATAAGCACTGATGTAGGATAGTGTATTATTAATGGATGTTACATGAAGAAAAGATTATAAATTTATTAAAGTCATTTCAATATTTGAAGTATATTTCTTATGCAAATGGATATGATAATCAAATTACTACTACTCTTAACTATGAATAAATTTATATTGTTTTTAGATTAGAGTTTAGATTATTAATTTATATCAATGCTTAAATCATTATAATTTTGGCCTAAATACATCTAATATAGATATAGATATATATTATTTCTCAGAAGGAGATTGGTTTACAGGTCTTTCCATTTATTGCACTAAACTAGAATTCAATAATTCTATTCAATCTTTATAATTATTTTTAATTAGCTGATCAATAATTATTATTAGTGAAGACAACTAAATAAATATAAGCGCATTAATATATAAATTCCCTTCAATAATGATTTACAATATTCATTATTCATTTGATACAAGATTAATAGTAACTAATGGTAAAGGTAATTCGTGATTGGTAAATCTATTAAATATTCTTTATTGTATAACGATATAGATAATTGAAAATATAATTAACAAATATATATATTTATTTACCTTCTTAATGTCAGATAATTATTAATTGGTCTAAAAAAATCTTCTTTATAATTTAATTGACAATAGAGATGATTTGCTTTTAATAAGAAAAATAGTTTATCTTAAACATTTATCAGCTGTTAATATTCAATCTATAGCTTCTCTTATTAACTCTTATAGATAATAGTAACTTCTCTCTAAATTTATAATAGGAGAGCGGGAAGCTAAATATTAACTGTTTATTAAAAAAAAATATTAAAAAAAATTAAATTAAAATGAACATTAACATTCTGAATTAAGCATATAACCATTTTTTTCAGAAATAATAATAAAAATAGGGTGAAAAAAATGATTAAACTAAATCTTCTTTTTACACACATAATGCTGAGTACAACAAAAATTACTAATAATATTAAATTCATACCATTTTAAACAATTTTGCTAAAATATTATCAATGAATTTATTTATAATATTTAATGATAATTAATATTTATAAGATTTTGCATATGAATAATCAAAAGATATAGTAAGTCTAGCATAATATAAACAAATTAATAGAAAGATAGTAAATAATCAATAAAATAATGAAATAATAAATGCAAAAACAAAAATGTTATGTAGATAAATGCCCAAGATAAGTAATATATTTCAAAAATAATAAAAATCACTTTATTTGTTAAATGCATATTAATAAATAATAATTTAAAAATTATTTAAGATTGTCTTTGTTTCATACTTAATTCTATCATGAATTTAAAATAAATTATAAATATTAGCTTACAAGATTAAAGAATAAGTATCAGTAATTAATATAATAATTATAAACAAAATGCTAATAAATTGAAAATGAAATTAATAATAATTATCAAATCAATAATTTAACAATTCTTGATGAAGTCATTACTATCAAATAAAGGATTTATTAATTTAAAAATTTAGATGATTTAATTAAAATATAGAAATTGAGATAAACTATTTTGAATATGAAAAATTAACATTTGTTAATTAAACTTGAAAATTAGGAAAGGAAAATTATGAAAATGTAAAATATTTTTAAATTAAAAATGAGAAGCAAAAGGCCATTAAAAATTAAAAAACAGAAAAATAGAAATAAAGTCAATAAAAACATAATAAATAAAGATAAATAAAATAAAGATAAATAACTAAATAATAAATAAACTAATAATAAACAAGTTAATTATAAATAAATTAACAAATAAGCTATTAATAAATAAATTAATAATAAACAAATGCAAATATTTAAGTAATAAAACCACTAAAATTATAAATAAGCTAATAAATAAGATAATTTTACAAAACGCATGATAATGTATGATTCATTAAATAAAATAAATTAATAACTAAGAATAGATGCAAAGAATTACACAAGCATAATAAATAAAGGAAATATCCAAAATTAATTAGGAAATTATAGATAGGCCATAGATTGCTATGATGACGCTATTATAGTCAATAAAAAGGATGATTTAGCTTATAATAATAAAGGAAAAGTATTATAAAATTTAGGATAATTGAATACTGCTTTATAAAATTTTTAAAAGGCTCTTTAGATTAACCCCAAATCCAATATAAATATTTAAAATAGGCTTAATTGCATATAAAAAATTAAAACAATATAATTAATGAAATGATCTTATATTTATTATTAATATCATAATGTCTACTAACTCATTTATTTTATATTATATTTAATTATGACTTTATTATAATTATATTTATTTACTTTATTTTAAATTTATATGATAAATTATATATAATAATATATCTTTATAATATAGTATAATCATATTTTAATTATAAATCTACTATTATTATATATAATATATGATATTCTTGTTGATAGCATCATTAATCAAAGCATCAACTTCATAAGCAGCGAAGTTCCCTTAACCTTATTGTGACTACTAATTGGATATAAACACCTTCCTAATGAATGTGAACTAGACAGTGGATATAGACTTAGATGAAGTATTATACGGTTACAATATCTCTTATGAGGCTTCCAACCTTCCTTCATTTATTAACTTGACAGCCAAGTCTTAGGTCAGATAGTTTCCTTATAATGTATCCTAGCACTTCGTTTCGGTGAAGCTCGCTGATAGTCGCAATGAATATTGGTTTGCATTGGAATCTGAGGGCAATAATACTAATCTGCAGTTTTAGGATAGTACTGGCCTCCATAAAATTAATATATAGTCTTAGCAGCATATTAAATGCTTTGATGTTTAGCCTATTACCTTCCATCATTTAGATTATGCTGTTATAGATTGCATTGAACATGTTAAAAATTCAATGACTTTAAATGCTAATTTAATACTTTATGTAGATATATCTAATAAAAAAGTTTTAACTGAGCTTAGTTTCGTATCACCCATATTCTAAAATTATAAGAGTATAACCAAAAGGGGAATTCATGTGCATGTAGATCGTAAAGATAATCTATTGTTTATGTATAGAGTATTTACCAAATAAGGGGTGGATATAGATTCACAGTTATATAATTATATTTAAATAATTTAATTAACTGATTTATTCCATCCTAGAATACAAGATATTATTGATTATACAGTCTTACAAGAACCATATTTATCAATCTAAGACTATAAGTTCGTAGATAATTAATTATGGATATTAAATTATTAGAGAGGATTGTTTGTGCTTATATATACTTAGCATATGAGAATAGAGCTTAAACATAGATTTTAAACAACTAAGTCTTTCCAGTCATTTGGGTTCACACTTTAGAAAATAGCCTTTGCGACTTAGTATGCTTTATACATTTACAATTTTAAAGATTTTGAATATACTAGGAAGATCTCTTTACCACCAGAATCTACAATAACCCATATAAACATGAACAATGACTATATCTTTTTAAGCGCTTATAGTCCTTTCGTGAATAGCAATGACTAACAATCAGCTATTTACTTCCATAGTACATGGGTATTCACATATTATGATCATTCGTATAATACTGCACAATTTGTATTGCATCATTTGCAAGATGCTATATTTCAGTTTTTATTGAGAGGTAACACATTGGCTATATTTGGACAGAACTAAGTTACTTTATATTCCTTTTACGCTCCTAATCTTATCATCAGAGCTAATACTACAGGCGACTTTAAATTCAGTTTCAAGGGTACTTCTGTTGCTATGCAGAATTCTAGAAGCTGCACTGTAGAGTATACAGTTTTAGTGAGAGATTAAAACGATTAAAAAACTTATTTATTGAATAAGGATAGTGATTAGAAAGGAGTTATTGAAAATGGGGATTATCTAGAGTATAATATGGCATATAAATTTGGTGGTTCATACTTGAAATATTCACTTGATGATGCTTAGAATAATCCTAAAATGGACACTAAACTCAATTTTAAGAAGAATATATAATGGTAGAATGGGCCTCCAATATAAGATATTTAAATATTTGATTTAATTGAAGTTGATCCTAAAGCTTAATTTTAAGCAAATTATATCTGGGGATTAGTTCAGCTTAAAAATAATAAAATTTATTCACTTAACTGCCACGATTATTAATACTATTAGAATTTTAAATGTCATACTTCAGCTTAAATGTATGCCTAAAGCCCTATAGTTTAATTTAGTCATTCTTGGGCAGATTAAATTTATGGAAGAAGACTTATCATTATAATTCAATATAAAAATAACCCAAATTAATTTACTTTATACGCAATATAAAACTTCCAATATTTGAAGTCTTTTTTTTATGGAAATGGATACGAGAATCAAGTTACTTCTACTACTCTTAACTACGATTATATTTATGTTGTATTTTAGATTGGGAAAAGAGTATAGATTATTAATTTATATTAATGCTTAAATCATAATAATTGTGGAGCTTAATCTATTATTAATACATCTAATATAGAAATAGATTATTTCTCACCTAAGAAAGTCATGAAACAGAACTATAGAACATAATTAATCTTTTTGTAAGCTGATTAATACTTATTAATATTAACAAACCCATTCGGTTAATTCTAATTATACAGATCGTTCTTATTATAAAAATTCCTTTTGCCATAAGATTACAAAATATAAATTACTAAACATGGAATTATGATAATAAGTAATGATATAGTTTAAATATATCATAGTATTCCATATTAATAAAATAAGATAATTTTGAGAAGGAGATTGAAATTAAAAGGATTTAATAATATATTGAGTGATAGTGCTGGTTAATCACTTTATTATATTGCTGATAAAAGTTCTGTTATAGTTTTACATCCTTGGTTTACAGGTCCTTCCATTTATTACACTAAACTAGAATTCAATAATTCTATTCAATCCTTATAATTACTTTAATTAGGTGATAAATAATTATTATTAGTGAAGACAACTAAATAAATATAAGCTCATTATATATATAAATTCCCTTCAATAAGGATTTACAATATTCGTAATTCATTTGATACAAGATTAATAGTAACTAATAATAAAGGATCATTTGTGAATGGTAAATCTATAAAATACTCTTTATTGAAGGATAACGATACTACAATATAGGCTATAAAGAACTTCACAAACACTACATAAACTAAAGACTTATTCAAGGTATAATCAGGCAATAAAAAAGTATCAATAAGTGATAAGAACTGGTTCAATGGGACAGTCCTGTCTTATAGGGCAAATTGCACAGATTGCCACTAAAAGCTTATATTTAAAAGTCATGTGCATAAGGATCATAAGACTCATGCCATAAAAGATATATATGATATTCATTCAACAAGGGATAGTCATGCCTACTTGCAGCAAGCTCGTATGACAATTAAATTACATAAAAATGGATCTTAGGAACAATTTAGTATGTTGCCAGTATCTGATGAATCATATGTATTTTGTGATAGGATTGTCGTCCCTAGGAATTAATTATACTCTATAAGTGTTTGTGATGAATGGTACATCAATATCTATATTACTACGTTTACATCATAGAAAGCATTCAGTTGGGGTCCTTATTATACTTAAATATTCTATTATAAGCAATCTCATATATAGTTTGATGTATTGGCAATATTGGAGTTATATCCTTCTCGCCTACACTTATTTATGCTTGATTTAGAGGAAGATGACGATCAGCAATTCAATTTGTTGGATGTCATTGATGGGTCAGATCTGAATATTAAAGGATATTTTGATATTGCTTAGATTATTGCTTTTGATATTGATAAAGAGAAAGATATTGATAGGTATAGACTTGCTATTATTGAAAAGAATGGTGGAATGTTCTTTATTACTTTTGATCTTGTTAATCATAAGAAGGAAATATCTATAATTAAAAAAGATTACATCTCAGCAGATTAATTAGTCCCTGATATAATTAAACCTAAATTAAAACCTTCTTCAGTTGCTATTTTAATCAAGGAAGTCATTTTAAATGTAGACATATATAAAGTAATTATAACAATGTAGAATTGGCATCATGTAGAAGTATAAATTAGAATTGATATCACTAATACACCTATCATAAAATTAATTAGATTATATGAGCAATATCCATGGCATTTATAATATGGTATAAAGCATAAAGGAGGAGATTAACCTTTCTTTGCTATTACTTATTATAATAATAGTTAACAGATAGTTGTAGTCTATGATGCTTATGTTAATCATTCATAAATTAATAATCATAATTAAAATTAAATTGAAGTAAGACAGATCTTAGGTGCTCATTTAGTAAATAATTCATAATATAATACATTCGACTTCAATAGGACTAATACTAGCTAATATGATGGCCTTATTAATATTAATAGTGATCACGATCATATTTAAATAATCTCCGTAAATAGAAATTTAACAATTGAACTTAATGGATCATCAATTAAATCACAACAGATTAATTTAATTGCCTTTAATAGTTATAATTAATATTCGTTTAATGCAACATTCACTAATGAATCAAATTATTAAGAGGAATTTTTCATTATTGTTGTACTTGGTGTTGCTTTCATTGTTGCTGTTGTTTCTATTGTCATTGTTGCAAGACTTGTTGGTAAAAGGAATAAGCAAGTTGAATAAGATAATTTATTAGGAGAGAAATTAATTTAGGAACCTGCTGACTAACTTAAATAGGAAGAAGAAGAATTAAAAGATAATTTAAGTGATGAAGAGAAAGAAAATAAGAAAGAAGATAATTAATTAGTCATTAATTGATATGAACATCCATTATTATTTATAATTATTCATTCATTTTTATTATAAGTTATAATTTTTTATATAAAGCAGAATTGGGTTGATGTATTATTAAAATAATATTAAAAATTAAAATAACATAATATTTAAGATAATAATACATGTGTCTCATCTGTGCAGTTGCCAGAAGTAAAGAAATAAAAAAATTAGATAAAGAAAAAACAATAATTATTATTCACTTATATCTTAATAATAAAAATAATAAAAAATAATAATGTATTTGTATTTGGCTTTATGATTATTTATTATTATTATTATAAATTCTTTATAAACCAATATTAATTAATTTTTAAAAGGATGTATATAAAATTTTAAAATTTCTATAAATAATTAATTCATATTTTCTTTATTAGACTTAATCCCATAATTAAATTAATGATTATAGCTATAGGTATGTATGCCAACAATAAAAAAAGATTTAACTTATTCGTGTACAATTCCACTACCACCTAATCGAATACCTAAATTGAGATCCATAGCTTTAAGTTGACACCATTAATTATCGATGGTCTTTCCACTTAGCATAGCTTAATTTATAAATAAAATATTTTTATTATAATGATTTAGAAGGAAATTATATTAATTAAGGAGCAACCATACAGATGAATTGTGGCCGAGATACTACATTGGGCTGAGGATGCCATATACTACTTGTACTCATTTACGGACAGTCCTCTTTGATTCTTATAATCGGGGTGAGACAGACGTATTTATTCAAATTCTCATTTATAAAAAAAATTTAAATAATAAAATAATTAATTAATAATTGTAATTAGATTATTTATTAGTATACATAATCAAAAAAAAATTATTTAAATAATAATTCAAATTTAATTATTTGGTTAGTTTAATATATAACTTTCCATCACTCTGCTCTTTAAAAGTCTCCATAATTAATAAAGCCATAATTAATATAATATAAAGGTTATTAAATAAATAAATTAATTAATAGACACTATGATATTAATAATAAATTTAAGATCATTTCTTTAATTTCATTTTTTAAATTCTTTATAAGCAATTAAGCCTATTTTAAATATATATCTTAGATTAGGGGTTAATCTAAAGAGCCTTTTAAAAATTTTCTAGGGCAAAAGGCAAATTTCCCATATATAATAATACTTTCCCTTTATTATTATAAACTAAATCATCCCTTTTATTGGCCATAATAGCTTCATCATAACAATCTATTGCCATTGAATAATTTCCTAATTAATTATGGATATTTCCTTTATTTATTATGCTCATATAATTGTTTGGGTTCATTCTCAATTATTAATCTATCTAATATAATGAATCATACATCATTTTCATATGCTTTGTTAAATCATCTTACTCAAATATTTACATTTATTAATTATTAAATAATTTATTATTTATTTATTTATTATTTAGTTATTTATCTTTATTTTATTTATCTTTATTTATTATGTTTTTATTGACTTTATTTCTATTTTTCTGTTTTTTAATTTTTAATGGCCTTTTACTTCTCATTTTTAATTTAAAAGTATTCTACATTTTCATAATTTTCCTTTCTTAATTTTCAAGTTTAATGAACAAATGTTAATTTTTCATATTCAAAATAGTTTATCTCAATTTCTATATTTTCATTAAATCATCTAAATTTTTAAATTAATAAATCCTTTATTTGATAGTAATGACTTCATCAAGAATTGCTAAATTATTGATTTGATAATTATTATTAATTTCATTTTCAATTTGTTAGCATTTTGTTTATAATTATTATATTAATTACTGATACTTATTCTTTAATCTTGTAAGCTAATATTTATAATTTATTTTGAATTCATGATAGAATTAAGTATGAAACAAAGACAATCTTAAATAATCTTTAAATTATTATTTATTAATATGCATTTAACAAATAAAGTGAATTTTATTTTTATTACTTTTGAAATAATATAGTGATTATCTTGGACATTTATTTACATAGCAATTTTTCTTTTGCATTTATTATTTCATTATTTTATTGATTATTTACTATCTTTCTATTAATTTGTTTATATTATGCTAGACTTACTATATCTTTTGATTATTCATATTATTATAATATATTATATGGGGTATTAAAAATCAAAAATACTAATTATAATTATTTATTATAATATTAATTAATAAAATTATATAATAATGATTATTTAATGAGGATTAATTATATAAGCATTTTAAAATCACTTATTATTTAAATACTTATGTAAATAAACTTTAGCTATTTGTAAACATTAATATTAAATATTATTAATTAATTATGGATTTCTTTTATTTATTATGCTTATATAATTGTTTGGGTTCATTTTCAAATATTTGGTTTAATGAATTTTCATGTGCTTTGTTAAATCATCTTACTCAAATATTTACATTTATTAATTAATAAATAATTTACTATTTATTTATTTACTATTTAGTTATTCATATTCAAAATAGTTTATCTCAATTTCTATATTTTTAAAATCTTATGATGAAGCTATTATGGTCTATAAAATGGATGATAATAATAAAGGGAAAGTATTATTATATATGGGAAATTTGCATTTGACCCTAGAAAATTTTTAAAAGGCTCTTTAGATTAACCCCTAATCTAAGATATATATTTAAAATAGGCTTAATTGCTTATAAGAATTTAAAAAAATGAAATTAAAGAAATGATCTTAAATTTATTATGAATCATAATATCTATTCATTATTTAATAATTATATTTAATTATGGCTTTATTATAATTATTGATACTTTAATGAGTAGATTGAATGGAAGGTTAAAAATTAAATTATTTTTTACTTTTATAATTTATTAAAATTTATATGGTATATTCGTAAGATATGTAAATTTTTTATTACTAATAGATATTCTAATTACAATTATTAATTAGTTTTTTATTATTTAAAGTTTTTATAAATGGGAATTTGAATATAGATTCCACTAAAAGAATCAAAGAGAACTACTCGTATTGTGTACAATCAGCCCAAGGTAGTGTTCCAGCCATAATTTATTTGTGCGGTTGCTAATTAATAATTTCCTATGTATAAATTAATTAATATTTAAATAATAATTATTAGCGCTAAATATTTAATATAATATATAATATATAATAATAATTGATTTATGCATTAACTTTAAGAGCTTAAAAAAATGGAACTTCACACTTCAAAAAATATTGACTAATATAAGAATAGCAATAAGTGTGAATGTTGCAACAATATTGCAACTTATTTTTGCTTAAAATAATCTTTTTATACATGCGATATGCATAAAAAGAATATCCAGTCTTAGAGGCTTAACTTTAATATTAATATTTGCTAATAAATGTATTTCATTTTTGTTGAATAATTAACAAATAAAAAATAATCAATTATTAAGGCAAATGAATAATTTCATATATTAAAGGATAATTAATTAGAAGTAGAATTATAACCATTTATTAGCAAATATAGAAAATTAGTAAATTTAAAATATTTTACTTTTTCATAGGGAAATATCAAAATTTATTATATTAAAAATATAATAAAGAGATCTATGCAATTGAAAAAACAAATTAAAATATACAGAAAAAATTTTTTGTAGATAAAAAATAAATTTCCTATCCTTAAAAATTTATTCTGGTAAATACAAAAAAGAAAAAGAAGATTCAATAATACTTTAAATACTTAAATATAAAAATAGTTTTAAAGAAAAGAGCATATTATATAACATATATCATATTAATAAAATGAGTATTCTACTACTTTAAAGCGAGCAAAATATTAAAGTTAAAGAAAAGAATATAAAAATGCTCAACAGCATTTAGTAGATGGATTATTAAAACATGGAAGAAATATTGCGTTTATACAACAAAGATTTTAAATTTAGCAAAAAATGACATATTAATAGTCTTGATAGAATTATTAAACATTATCATATTAATTTATATCATTATATGGTTTCACTTGTAGATAACAATATATATCATTATAAATAAGTATTTAATACTCGATAGCAAAATCATTAACTTTATTTTCATAATAATTATTATTTACATTCATTATAATATCTTTTATTGCCTTATGCATAATCTGGTGCATCCTCCAGTCAACTGATTTTCTGATATATTCTTAATAATAAACTTTTCAGAGGTGGGAATTTTATAATCGAAACCATCCCAAATCGGAAATAAAAAAACAAGCCTCCCACCCTTCACCAAACATCTTTATGCTAATTTAATTAACTCCCCGTAGATAAAGTAAGGATTTATCACTTATATATGAGTTTACTTGTTTCCCTTCATTTCCTTATTTATATATTACTTATATTACTTACTCTACTATTTCTCTTTCATAGTTTATGTTTTACTTATCTATTTAATCTTTTACTTATGTAATTTAATCTCTTTAATTTTATTCTGTAACTATTAATTCTGTTCCCATTGCTCCTTCCTCTTAACTTTTTCCTCATTAGCCTGCTTTTTATCCTTTAATTATTATTTCTACTTCCTCTTCTATTTATTCATCTTTGCAATTTATTCTTTAGTGGGCATCTTGAAATCTGAGCAATACTGGTCTGTATCCGCCTTTTGACATTTGCTCATTGCTCTTATACCGTAAGGCGGATCACAAATTATTATATCGAATTTGATAGGTATAAGACCTACGGTAAAACAATCAGTTCTTATAATCTAGGGCAGTTAAAGCCCATATTGAATAAAATTAAGCTCAATCTTAGGATTATAGTCTTTTATATATTATTCCCTACCTTTATAATAAGATGACTTTTTGTTAAGCTTCCCAACCGCCAATCCTGTTATAACTCTTATATCCAAATCCATGCCATAACAAATTGCTCCCATTAATGAAGGTGCAATAAGAAGACTTCCAGTACCTACAAAAGGATCTAAAACCAAATTTCCTTTATTGATATTAGCTTGTAAGGCCATTAACCAGGCAATGTTTTGGTCAGTAGAGGTAGGGCCTATATAAATACGTTAGGGAAGTTTAATTTATTATAATTTCTGTTTAAATCTTTTTATTATGGCATAGAATGACTCCAAAATACATCATTTTTAAAGAGACTTATAATTATTGATGATGATTTTATGCAATTATATATTATTTATTGAAATGTTTTAAATTAATCTTCCCTTTAATTTTCAATTAGTCAAAAATCATGAATATTATGGATTTCTTCCTTTAGGTAGGTATAGCTTTATTCCTTCCAAAATATTAACATGCTATTAGTTACTCTTAATCTTTGCAATTCTTATTAATCTCCTATATATCTGCTTTCAATACTAATTACTTCTAATTTATTCCATTAGATATTAATTTAATTACTTTTGCAATAACTATTGATAATTAGCAATGCTTAATCAGCGGTTCTAATTTACTTTAATCAATGTTTAAAACAATGAAAGGGAAATGAATGAATTCATTATTTTTAATTTAGTATCTTTACTTCTTTTATGGTAATTATTCAATTATATTCATCTTCTATTATATGCCATCTAATATAGTGAATAATTATGATAGACAGAAATGTTAGTAGTGTGGATTCACTGCAAATATTATTAATATTCTCATAAGTATATATATATATATGAAAAAAGACATATAATAGTATTTATAATAACCTATCAAGAAGTATAAGAGTAGGCAATTGCCACCCATTTCAGTTAATACAGATCATAAGGTCATTTAGAAATAAATATAGAAATATAGTAAAGTGAATAATTTTTTAATCCACACTTTCTTTTAGAATCTCAACTTTGAGGGAGGCTAGATTGGTGACTTCTCTTTAGGTTAGGTCTAAAGGCAGTTCAAAATAGTCAATGGTGTACATACAGACAAACTAAATTCCATTCTTTAATAAATTAATATCATGTATTTATTTGATTAATGAAACTAATTAATCTATATCAATTAAAACATTATATATATATAATAATATATATATTATTATAATAATAATAAATATCTAGGGGTGGGGTTGGGGTTGGGGTTGGGGTTGGGGTTGGGGTTGGGGTTGGGGTTGGGGTTGGGGTTGGGGTTGGGGTTGGGGTTGGGGTTGGGGTTGGGGTTGGGGTTGGGGTTGGGGTTGGGGTTGGGGTTGGG
>NW_028292243.1:0-23807 GCF_963383615.2 Lipophrys pholis
GACCTGAATGGATTTGACTCAGTTATGAGAGCAGTGGCATGACAGAATGAATATGGTGTATAGGATATATGAATATGAAGATGATTGCTGTAAAAAGATGTCACAAAGAATGCAGCAGACACACTCTGCTGACATCCTGCCACTCCAACACTGACTTATGCTCAAGCTCTTCCTTCTCTGCCTTGCAAAATAATTCTCCTTCCTCAATATAGCCTTTTAATTTTTAAGGCATCCTACTGACTGTCCACTGAAGTGCACAACCATAAACTCCGCCAAGTCTAGTGCCAGCAGTCGAAACCCTGTCACACTCAGGCAGGCCACCACTCTCAGCACCTGCATACTCAAATACCCCTCCTCACACAGCCTCTTAAACCGGTCCTGAGCAATCACATGAACTAGGCCCTCTGCTCATGTGGCAAGATATTAACCTGCAAGCCGAACAGGTCAAGGAAGAGGACAAAGGCCTGGATGAGTTTTTCAGCGAGATGAGGGTCAGTCCTAAACTAATGGGCCTAGCAGGGCTGGATGGGAGATGAGTCGAAATTGAAGTTGGACTGGTAGTAGTTGGGGAATAGCCATTGGATGTAGTCCTGGCATTGAAAGAGTCGGGTATAGTTTTTTTTGTGGAGAGTTAAAAACTAAGAGCATGTGTAGTGGAGTGGAGTGATCTAATCCCTATAGAACCAGAGGTTAAAGGTGTCCCTATCCTCTTCCTTGGTGAGCAGACGTGAGTCAGACAGATGATTGTCAGATGAAGTCATCGTAGAGATAGACTTAATCGTGTAGCAAATTGACATATATTTACTAATCTAAACCAATCATCACACACTTCTCATGTGCAGAAAGCCACATGCCAAATGTCATCTCTTCTTTATGTGGTCTTTTTACTACACCACCCGGTCCACTACGTACTGAATGCCTGTCATGAACAAACTCTTGTTCTGCTCGAAGGCCTAGCTTATGTCCAAACGAGCTGATGAAAGAAGTTCTCTACGTGGCTAGTACTCTTTGAACACTACGTTGCCCTGGTCGTGTTGCGCCTTGGCACATAGACCTTCCCAATCATCTTGTAAAACATTCATTGCAAAGCAGTTCAAACTGATCCGAATAGCATCATGAGTAAACTAAAGCTCTCCTCTAAGATGCTTGACCAAGTCACATAGCACAAACAGACAGACCTTGTACCCAGGCTCCCTGCGGAGGCATTCGAATATCTATGGCTTTTTGAGGGTTTAGATCTGCCTGCTTGATTCAAGAGTCAGTACTATCCTGTTGGATCCTGAGCCGGACTTGCAGCTGAGGTGCAGCTTGAGAGGGTTTTGGTGGTCAGCTTTATGCTCGATGGCGTAGAAGAGCAGACAAAAGATGATTCTTCGAAAGCTGTTGATTCGCCCCTTGATCTCATGCGGGAACTGTTTTGAAAAGCTTACTTACAGGCTGATGTCAAAGTCCCCAAAGTGTCTGGTAGCAAAGGAATCAAACACAGACAGGATGAGATGCCTTAAATTGAAATTTTCGAACTAGCTGTCAGTCTCATCAATGGGCAAGAAGAGCACTGAGGTAGGCAGCTTTTCCTGCTCGAACTGGTGCAGATGTGCAAACACATTCAACAACTGCAACTCCACCAGCAACCAGCCGATCATGGCAGGCTAGTCCTTGCTGCCAGCAATCAGTTCATCTCGAATCAGAGTAAGTTGGTTTTAGAACCTGCGTATGGTATGATATTGCACCTAATTTTACATGCACCAGAAAAGCACTACTATGAATCGATCGGGTGCTGACCCAGACTTCTGCATGCAGAACTAGATCACTTCTTACTCTGCACCCAGCAACAAAAGCACCCTTCGCTACTCCTATTTGTGCATCTGGCTGGCCATCTCGATCAAGTCCTGTCGATCCTCTTCCTTGAGCATGGCTGGAAAGTGCTGGTGCACGAACTTGCTAAGATAGTTTTTGGCATAGCTGTTAGCGAACTGTACCTGCAGCTGTCCATCAATGACCAGAAGGGCCAATGGCTGCTTGTCCATCAGTTAATCAGCCATAGACCTTTTCTATTCAATCCTTGCCTGAGCACCTTACTTCCGTATAACCTCCCATTCAACCCCCAAGTACGCCAACAAGTAGATACAAGCTTATTAGCTCTGATCCAGGTAGAGACGAACCAGTAGAATCGGAAGCACTAGGTAGTAACCAACCCCAACCCCCAACCCCAACCCCAACCCCAACCCCAACCCCAACCCCAACCCCAACCCCAACCCCAAACCCCAACCCCAACCCCAACCCCAACCCCAACCCCAACCCCAACCCCAACCCCAACCCCAACCCCAACCCCAACCCCAACCCCAACCCCAACCCAACCCCAACAGACTGGCAGAAAAAGAATCACCAAATAGTTTCATGCAAGGTTGATTTTAAATTATGGGAAATTCCTCAGCTTCAACCGGCGGACGAAGGAAGCATTCCAGACTGGGCGAGGTTGTCTAACCTGTGCATGATCCAGGCTCCATGGTGGTGCAGGTCAACTAGGTGATGGTTGATGATGTGCACATCTGGAGGAAATGTCTAGATGGGCTCACCACCTATGATGTAAGGAACCTGCTGCTCCCCATCAGCTACCATCTCTAGCAGGCTGGACTTTGCTCCAGCATGTCCAATATACTACTATAATATCCGCGTTACAATTTTACTCTATTCGAGTAGATTGCAAGCCGGCAGCACAATGAGACGCACTACAGCGAGAGTGAACTGCTCTATATCATCTACAGTCTGGCCCGCACAGCAGCGTATTTTGAACCTGACAACTTGTCTCTCGGGGTTGTCACTTCTCGCAACGTGCTGCTCAATGAACAAGGTCACTTAAAACTGTTCTGCACATACAGCTCACCCTGTGAAAACAAACTATTCCTGCAGGTGGCCAGCAATTCCATTGGCTAGCCACTCTCTCCTGAAGAACTAAAATCCATCAGCTAGCTCAACTACACTCCTAGCCTTGACCTCTCTTTGACAGATGCCTTCGCTATTGGACTGACTGCACTATAAGCTGCTCTACTGCTGGATTCACGGGATTTGCTGGACTTCCAGCGGATGAAGCTCCATGAGGAGATGCTTGACCATCGCATTATGACTGTTCGAAGGACTCGCTCTCCTCTTCTGAGTGGACTGATAGAGGCCATGCTGCAGCTGAAGCCACAGGAGAGAGCTTGCTGTGGATAGGTAAAGGCCTTCCTGCAGAGCTACTAGTGTTGGATCGACAGGATGACAGAGTTCAATCCTACTTACGACAAGTGCTACGACAGTTTATTACGGTACAAGTACAGAAGAGATTCAGGGGAGTACTCTATTTACCACTCGCAGCTGAGTGACTGCATTGTAGAGTTGTGTGGTCGATTGACTAAGTAGCAGCCTATTTCACCAGGCAAGAGAGATTCTATGGTATCTTTACAAGAGGGGATCAAGGCTTATAGCCAGCAGCCTCTTTTAAAAAGTCCATCTATGCCCTTGTTCAAATCTGCAGAGGAATCACTCATTCGCAGGCCTGGACCCCACCTCCAGCAGCAGATTCCACAGCAGCAGCCTCTACAATTTGTTAGTTAGACAAAGGCACTACACGAGTTGAAGAAGAGCAGTACGAATGGAGGCTAAAGACAGGGGCTGATAAAGCTGTCGATAAAGCCAATGGGACATGAGCTTAGACATGAGCATGCAAGATGATGGTAAGATGCTATTGCTATTGCTATTGCTATTGCTATTGCTGCTTAAGTTTAAGTTAGAGTTAAAGTTAAAGCAAGCAGATACTTATTAATGTGATGATGATGACCAGGCTTATTATTTTAATATGTAGATCAGTGAGGAGGAAAAGCATCAGAAATATTAGGACCTGCTTGAAGAAGAGCCTTAGTTTTCAAGTGATAAGGAGTAGCCCACCTAGTAGCATACCTCCAATTCAACACAACCTATCGCACAACACACACCACCTTAGTCTCAATCAGAATCAGGCAAGGGATAAGGTGCACCCTCCCCTACCAACCACATACCTGTAGAGGATCTCTATCAACAACAATTCAATAAAGGGAAAACTCTGAAGTAACAGGGCAATGCAGACTTCATGGCTGGGAACTACCAGCAGGCTGTCAAGATTTACGACGAGGCCTCAAAAATACTACAGCTCTCCTATTTCACGCACAGTCCTTAGAAGCTGCGTGCTGAGGTCGTCAAGGAGAATATCGCACTCCTCAACAACTCGTCCATGTGCTATCTTAAAATGTAAGTCTACAAGTACGCTGCCATCATTGCTTAGGAGGTGCTCAAGCTGGAGACTAACAACCGAAAGGCACTGTTCAGGCTTGCCAATGCTTACAAAGGACTTTAAGACCCGTAGAAGGCATTCGAGTACATGCAAGCCGTGGTTAAGAGTGGGGCCAACTAGGACGAATTGAAGCTTTACAAAGAGATCAAAAAGGACTGTTAGACTTACCGCAAAAAGAAGAACGAGGAGGATCAGAAGCTGTACTCGAACATGTTCTCCACTCCAAAGCCAGCCAAGAAGAAGGAGCAGTAGCAGCAACCAAGAAACAGCCCTCTTACCTGGTTCGTGACACCTCTGGCTGGGCTGGTGGGGGGACTGGCAGCATGGACATGTGGTAGACCTCGCAAATAAATCTTCTATGCCGTTTTGGCAGGGTCAGTGGTCGGAGGGTTAGCAGGTTTGACTCTCCGATCAAGATGATCAAGATGATCAAGATGATTGATAATATAAGGAATAATGAGAGGAAAGGGTGAGCTGTTTTATTTCATGGTGCTGGTGATAATGAGTCTGGTAAGTTTCTTGTTCTTGCTGGAGAACTCCACCTCCTGCTTCAGGGCTGGCTGTCCTCGCCAGTGGTGCTAAATCGTCAGCAGTGGATGTGTCCGTCTTACAACTTGATCATTTGAATCTATTCCTGTCAATTATTAATATGTGTCAGAACATTTAAAGCAGAAGAGGGATGCGGTTGTGAACCAGGTCCCACACGTTCAGCACGATATCAGCCTCCACCCTGAAAAGCGAGTCCATGCAGACCACTACTTTGGTCTTGCTGCCCAGGAACTCCCCGTACTTGTTGAGGAACTCGTCCTAAGCATCAGGGGCATCCTCATAATTCTTGCTATACTTAGCTAGTTTTTCTTAGATCTTGGGGATGAGCTTGCCTGACAACTGCAGCTCCATGTTGATTTTCTTGAGCTTCTTCAGACAGAACGCAATAGAGGCTGTGTCCTCATTGTCGAAACAGCAACTGATCAGTTCAGCCATTGGCTTGCCATTGAAGTGTGCAACAATTTAAACTCCGCTGTCCATGATGTTGCCGACCTTTACTTGTGAGGGTTGTACGCTGTCTGATGGAGTCTTAAATCTCAGTATCATTGGTATAAACGTCAAGCTCAAGGTGACTGTTCTTTTCCTTGCTGTACTCGAATAGCCATGCCATGTTCTCATGCGCTTCCTCTTAAACCCCATCAGGACTGATGGCCAGCCATAGTCCATCAGAATTGAACGCCTGCATGGGCACTTATTAAGCAGTCTCTCGCAGGATCTTTATTATTTGGGAGTCCATGGTTGGCTCGGGACTGTTCAGCACGTCCACAATTTAATCTACGTAGTCGGGTCTACAGTCGAACTTGATGAAGATTCCTGACTTGTGAGGGAAGGTGGTGTTGATGCCGTGAGAGGACTGGGAGGAGAGGGCGAAAGAGAGGTGGAGTCGCTGGACGGGGTTGCTGGAGAGAGGGAGTCCACTTTTGAGACGGATGGTGGAATACTCCTGGGGGACAGCTTCCATGATATATCCTAGGTTTAATATCTAGCAGACTGCACACACAGCCATTTGAATCAGTAGTTTTTAACCAAGCAACAATTTAAATGAAACCAAAGAAGGAGAAGTCACACCACCCGCTCAAGACTGAACCTCACCTCGTCAGGCTCCACTCCCCCCACAAGACCAAATTCAACCTCTCTAAACACTCACGTGAAGAAAGGCAGAAAAAAAGGAAAAGGGCTGAAAGCGTCGCTCTCAAGGGGTTCGCCAACTAGGATGACCGCACCAGGAAGGATTAGGATCTGTAGGAGTACCTTCTACGCTAACTCAAGGGAGAAGTGATGGTCAGGCAGGAGGGACAGTTCACTAGTGGTGAAAGGACTCGGCCAAGCCAGGCGCATGACAATTCCGATCAGAGGGAGTTGTGCCGGATCAAGTCAGCCACGCTAATAAACAGTTCATAGCCAGATCCCAAGTTCTAAAAAGGCTTGAAGAG
Organism: Lipophrys pholis; assembly: GCF_963383615.2. Classification (NCBI taxonomy): domain Eukaryota; kingdom Metazoa; phylum Chordata; class Actinopteri; order Blenniiformes; family Blenniidae; genus Lipophrys; species Lipophrys pholis. Next base: position 6,289 of record NW_028292243.1, read on the forward strand.
AATGCTGCAAATGGCAGGCATTTCCAAGCGGATTGTGCAGATAAAGCAGGGTTTGGCTCGTAAGTAGGTGTGTGCGACAACAATCCAGAAGCATTGGAGAGGCTATAAAGCCAGGCAATCACTCTACAGGATAGAGCAGTAGCTTATAAAGGAGCTCTAGTTCATTCCTCTTCCTCCTCCTCTTCCTCCCACAAAAGGAAAGCAGTAAAGAGATGACTAAAAGCAGACTGGCTTGTTTTAACATGAAGCATAGCTTCAACCGCTCTAACCTAAAGAGGAGGACTTCAAGATTCCCTGCTTGAACATCCCCTCCATCAACCTCACCTCATCCCTGAGATAAGAAATGGTCGAGATGAGGCTTCAGTTTGATGCACAGATAGAGCACTGCAAGCGATAGATTGAGGCTCTCAAGCTGCAGGTCCGGCATGCCCAGACACAGCCTAAATACAATTCCTACTCTAATGAAGGTGCAGCCCAAGAACTGTCCAAACCAGGAGTGAACAAACTGGAGGAACGATTAAACTGCTTCAAGCTGCAAGAGAGTACCCTGCTCATCAGAATACTATCTCACCCAGGTGAGATTGGATTAGCGCATACTTTACATGTCCAATGCCTCTCACTTTACTTGCACTCTCAGCATAAAGGAGGTTGTTGCCTCCATAGTCAAACTCGCCACTCAAAGCTAGTTCCTTCAAACTATCCAGCAGCACATGGCTATCCCTAGAGGCCTTGACATTACAACAAAGCTGAACTTACTGCACGGGTATGGCAGCTATCCTGACCTATCTGAACTGTAGCAAGCACAGCAGATCGACATAATTCCAATGCAGGTGTTGCTTTCCATTCGCTAAGACAGTGATGACTGCATACGGAGTCATGACCTAGCCTGTCTGAGTTTCATGAACGAAAGGCTGTAGTCTTTTCGACCGTTTGTCAAGACCAATGGTCCACCCTATCCCTGGGAGAAGTCCACTAAGAAGGCACAACTTTCTATATATACAATCCTTTAACAAGCTATGGCTGAAGCTTGTAAAGCCTCCAGCTTTCTCTGTGGGATCTACCTCATTGAAAAGTAGGCTGGCGAGTTGGGAGAGCTGTAGACTGCCACGGTAAGAAAGACTCTTTTGAACAAGAAGCGCAGTGCGAGGCTGGAGGCCATGGTAAAAGGGTTTGTGGAATAGCTGGAATAGCAATTTTAGCGGTATGAGGATGACCGAGCAGACATGCTGATGGACCTAGCTGACTAGATTTTTGATCATCTTGCCAAGGAGACAGTCAATCAAATCACCTACTTTTTGAGGATCAGAGCCTTGAAGCTGCCCATTTGACGACATGGATTAGCAGATGAATAGTGAAGAATAAATCACCTGCGGATTTAGACCACGCTTTTTTGTTTGGGGTGGGGTGTCTTTGCTTACTCTGCCTAGTACAGCTACTCTACGTCCACCTTAGGCAGTCTCGGAACCACTTTCTTCTGGAGTCTATGCCCCTTTGCTCGCAATTTCTGGTCTAGCTATTTGCGCTTTCTCTCTATGTTTTACTCACTCTCCTTTTGGAAGTGTTTGTACAGGAGTTCAGCCCTCCTCTTGCCAGGCAGGTGGTTGATTTATGAGTGATGGTCAGTATGGAGAGAGGAATGATGAGACTAGGTTGGAGGCTGAGAGTTGGAGGGTGGGATGGGTTTGACTGGGTTGCTTTCATTTGAGTAATGGTTATTGTCACTGCTATTGCCCATGCACAAACTATTATAGTATTAATGATTATGTCTTTGCTGAGCATAGCATTAGCATATCTGCTAATAGATAGCAAACAACCCCTATTTAGATTATAGAACTGTCAATTAATTTAATCCACATGGAGCATGCTGACCAATCTTCAGTCTCCAGACAAGACTTCTTCCCTTAAAGCACTATCCGCTAGCACAGCTTTACCCAGATCAATCACATTCTCAACTCATTCAACAATTCAGTCCTCTCTCACAAGCAGCAACTCGACCTCAAACTTAGCCAATTCACCACCTAAGATCTACCCTAGTCATTGCGCAGTCTCATCTAAACCCTCAATTATAACCCTACACCCTAAAACGAAGCCAAAATCAAAGAACTGCTGTAAGACTACAAGCACCTTGGAGTGCAGTTTCAGCTCAAAGAGTAGGATGCGTCATAGGCTTTCGAGCAGAATCCCACTCCTGCCAACTCATTACTTCCTGAAGCCGAGTTCAGAGGGGAAGAGTACTAGTCGGTTTCAAGGAAGCAGTTCGTTATGAACTCCACTCTGCCTAAGATCCTGGATGGGGCGCTGATCCTCGTGCTGATTTGCTGGCTGCTGGTAAGTGTGTATCATCTCATACAAGCTTGACATGTAAAATGTGATAGATCAGTACTATTTAACTCCTATGGCTAGCATGACCGAGTCGAGCAACTTGCTGCCTCCGATTTCAGCCACAGCGTTGAAGATGGACCCGATTCGGTTGGACAGCACGACTATTTTCTTCTCAAGGGTCTTTTTCTGCTTTTAGAGGACTTAAATTTCCTCATCTGCTTCTTTAATGTCCTCCTCCAGGTCTTTGGACTAGGCCAGCCTCTAGTGCATGGCTGTCAGTTCAGCCTCCTGCTGAGTTATTTTTTCACGGAGGCTACGGTTGACCTCCTCCATGATGGTAAGATGCTCGGCCACCTATTTCTACTGGGAGTTCTAACGAGTGTTAAGTTGTTAATGGAGGGAATTGATCTGTGCCTTAAGGTCCTTGTTCTAGCTGTCTTGGGCTATGAACTACTGCTCGAGTTGGATCATTCTCCGCTCCTTATCGTCTGGCAGAGCTTTCGCCTCGATGTTCTCACCATTCATCTTCTTTTTCTTAAAGGCAGAGGCCAGTGAACTTTGACTCATCTCCTACTTGTTGATCTACTTTATAAAGTCCAGCTTTATCCTTGATTGAAGGGTAGCCTCTACAGGGCATTAGGCTAGCTGTACTAGTTCTTCTAGAATCCTGCCTTGAGCCTGCAGTATTTTTTAGGGGAAGAAAATAGCCTTTCCTGCCACTTTGCTTGATGTTGGTGTCCTAATGCAAATCAGCAGTTCAACCTTCTAGTCCTTGAAGGATTTGGTCTTTGGGTAGAACAGGAAATTGGCCTAAAACCCCAGAGTCTGTTATATTTTTGCCACTCCCTGAGTGAAAGGGACAGGCTGAGTTTAATGGACCTGCCCAGGCTGGAGCTTTTCCTTCTTAGCCTTGGCCCAACTGACGACGATCATGCACTCCTGCTTGACTCGTGCCATCCTGAACTCACCAAGCTGCAAGTCGACCCTGAATCGATAGATCAGAATTTCTTCCTCTGTCATTTTAAATACACAGACTGTTAATCAAACTCATATTATTCTCTTTGAACAGGCTAGGAGATGAGCCAGTAGTGGCTTGAACTGCACTGGCCTTTGCACTGGCCTTGGGGTGGTGTGACTCAGTGGACTGGCATTGTGCCAGTAACTGTAGTTTAATGGTCTCTCCAACAACTCCTATCGCAGCTGGTTCTACACCCGCGCTCGATTATACCTCTCGCAAAAGCGGGTCAAGCTCTGCTCCTTGATTTGTTTCAGCTTGTCCTTGGAGGTTGATTGTTTGGAGTAGGTGCTATCCTGTGGAGCGTAAAAGCGAGTGGCCTTGTAGCGGAGTACCATGCGGTTGAACTCTTCTGACTGGAAGGAGGAGTTGTGTATTTTGGGGTGGAAGGTGAGATTGGAGTCAGTGATTTGTTGTGAAGCTAGGACGGTGGTGCGCATGCTGGCAGCCCTTTTCTTCTAGGTGCGATGCTAGACTTCCCTACGATAGAGCCTTTCCTGGTGTGACTCTCTTTTGCTGGCTGATTGCTGGAGGACAGGATGTTAATTTTCCATATATATAAATAACGCAGGCAGCATCCTTTATTCCCTAGTAATTTTATTTTAGTCTTGATCTAATATGGAATATCATTATAGACAGGAGAGGCCTGGCCCTAAACACCATGCTTAGCATTAGCATTCTTTATCTCATCTGCCCCTCCATCCCTTCTCAGCAACTGCTCCTGCAGACCTGCCTTAGCTGGAGGGGTAGGTACATGCCATAGCCATTGCTCCGGATCGCATCCACGTCCAGTACTCAGCAAACCACGCTATCACCCTTCTCCTACAGGCCAACCCTCCAGTAACTATGCTCAGCTCCAGGGTCGCAAGAGCAGTGGGACTCAAAAACCCTAAAACCACTACTCTCTTCATCGGAAACAAAACATTCCAAAGCTTTAACAGGAACCTGCTGAAATATGTGAGCAGAGATCGTGCTCTATGGCAGGAGGTCAGAGTGTTATTGAATAGGCCTTACTACCTTGTGCAAGACTATCAGCCATAACTGCCCCTTGATGAGGCTATTCGCTGTCACCCCAGGCTCTTTAGCCCTGACTTGCTTTCAGGCTCTAACAACCTGGCTTTTCTGGGTAAGATACTACTCTACGACCTGGTGCTGGGCAACACCAACCGATTCAGTCAGCTGCTGACAGACAGCTATGCAGGCAATGTGACAAATGGAGTTACAACAGTGCACGAAATAAAACTAGATGGTTAGTCGTTCGATATGCGGAAGGCTTAAAACTGCCAGCTGGAAGGACTGGCAGTGTAAAATACAATAGAGGGACAGTTAAGCCATTAGGACTTTGACTCAATCGCCAATGGAATCATTGAACTAGCTAAGAGAAAGAAATAGACCACAAGGATAAAGGAAAGGCTTGTTGACCAGCTGCACAGTGATCTGATGCTCAAGCTTGACAGCAAGGAGTCGAGAGAGTTAGGAGTTGGGTTCTGCTCTGCCCTGGACAACCTCTCTCGTTCTTCGAGCAGCATCATGAAATACATGGCTGAACTGGACATGCGTGGTAAGTTCAAGTACCACTAGATGTGGTAGCAAGAACTGATTTCCCTTGACACAGACTATGTGGAGAGGTCACTGCAGCATGTAGACTCTTTAGTAGAGATGAACAAATAATTTTTGAGAGAGATTGAGAGGGCCACTCTGGGATAGCACAACGTCTCTTAAGATGCACAGTTCTAACCCTTGCAATCAGTGTAAGTCTCACTCTAGCAATCTCGAAGAACTGACAGACACCCTTTAGCTGCCAAATAGTAAACTTCTTTTGAATAGTAGTCTACTTAAAGATACAAGCCTAAGATGGCTATGTCAAAAGCTATCCCCATCATCCAGCAGGAAGGGTTGCTGTCCATGGGTTAATGGTCCGTTGATAACTACAATCTTGATCCCTTTGAAGAATAGCAGAATTCAGCTTAGCCAGTGGACCGATACTTTCTGAACAGCAACTTCCGGTCGGATCGGTCGAAGGGCAAGGTCAGCAAGGGCAAGTCAGATTTGAAGGATAGTATTGTGGAAGATACCTAGCGTCATGACATTCCTCCCCTACAAAAGTCACTAGACCAAATTCCTCTTTCCCACCAAGAGGAGGAGGATAAAAGACGTCCTTCTGAAACAGAAAGGCCTTTTGAACACAACTAGATCTTAAAGCCTTAAAGCATAGGTCCTGATTACAGTAGCTAGCAGGATCAGATGAGGAAGCGGGAGTAATAGAGAGAGGTAGAGCGAGCCTTGCTCCAGAAGGAAAGATAGGCTATCCAGAACAAAGCAGTCCATCAAGCCAAGGTAGCAAGCAAGCTAGAACGGTTCAAAATTAACAACCAACTCTGAACCATGTTTTAAGCACTTTTATTTCATATGAATTTTAAAGATGGCCTGCTCCCTGAAGCCATCAATCATCTGGTCTCAGCACTCCAAGACAAGGGTCCCTACCAGCTCTCCAAGGAAGAAATCACTGCTCTACTATCGGATCCCCGCTTTGGAGAAGTATACTACCAAAAGACTAAAAAGCCATGGGAGGAGATGGAGACCAAGTGTCTAGAAATTTATCGTGCCTCCAAAATTGATGTGGGCATTCACGACCCTTAAAGCATTTTCGAGCCCTTTCTAGGCCTGTGCAAGAAGGGTGACATCGCAAGAGTCAAGGACTATCTTCGCAAATTGTCGTTAGATGATAAGAAGGCCTGTTTACAAAATGCTGATGGCCAGGGCAGAACTCCTCTCCATTTGACTGCTAAGTACAACAATCCATTGGTCTGCTAACTGCTCTTGCACTAGGGCTCTAGAATAAACACCCGAGACAAATGCCTGAAAGCCTCGATTCACTATGCCTGCTGCACAGAGGGAGAGCAAACCCTGCCCTTGCTAATAAAGAAGGGGGCAGAACTGACAAGCAAGGATCAGAATGGGAGATAGGCTTTGCACTATGGGTGCTGTCTGGCTTCAACAAAGATTGTGAGGTTACTCCTATAGAATTGTGATAAGAGCTGTAACTCAAAAGATTTCACTGGCAAAACCCCACTGACATTCGCCATCTGGAATGAGGGGGACAGCCAGATATAAATCATAAGATTGCTGTTGTAGGCTGGTGCGGATATTAATCTTGCTGATTATGTAGGGAAGACTGCTTTGCACTATGCAGCTGAGTCACTCAAATTTAGGTGCATTCCCTTCTTGCTAAAGAGCGGGGCTAGTCCAGACGTGTAGGACAAGTCAGGCAGTTCTGTCAGAGACCTGTGTCGGCATAATGATAAGCTGGCTAAGCTAGTAAAGGCCTATGGCAAGGAAGAGCCTAAAAAGATGTAAAAAAGGATGGCTAAAGAGTTTGACACTATTCTGAAGGATAACTAGAGACCTTACCATTAGAATCTCATGGTCACTCGCTGGACCAGGGAGAGACTCATGGACTATCTGCGCAAAATCCAGGAGGAGGGCATCCACTCCAGAACTCACCTCAAAAAACCATCCTTCTATACAGGCAGTTGGCTTGAAGATTGCAGCACTATCGAAGAGTTCCATTCAGAGATATGCAGGATGTCCCATCCATAATGCGCAATAAAGATTTTTAACATCCTCTTCCTTACAATCGACCATTACCAGCCCCCAGTGACGATGCAAAGCTACTGACTCTTTTTTCAACTAGCAGTGGCTCAAAGAAGAGAGGTCAAAGTCTGCAACCCATCCACTGCCGGATAAGGAGGTCCTCAAAATGAAGGAGCTTCTTTCACGGCAGCAGGTGGAGCTTGACTAGTTGGCAAAGGATAAGGCTTAGTTGTTGATCAGGGTTAGAGAACTTACTGATGAAAGAGTGTCAGTAGGAGCATCTCAAAAGGTCATCCGCTCACTCGAGCTAAGCCTTGAGAAATCTACTTGCTAGAATCGAGAGTTAAAGGAGAGCCTGATCACCCTTGAGCAAAAGCTAGAGGATCTTGATTTGTAGCTGGGAAAGATGAAGCGAAACTAGGCGAACAACAAGTACGACCTGTAGAAATTCCACTCCATCATCAAGAGTCAAAAGGAACAGTTCGAAAAGGAAAAGCAGCAAGAAATAGTCAACAGAAGGAAAATAGGCAAGCTTTTGATTGAAATCCTGGAGTCCAAAGGATCTAGGGTTTAAGATGATACTGAGACCACGATCAGTCGACCCGTACTAAGCGATGATGCAGCCATCCTCAGGCTCATTGATAAGCTTCGGAACAATCCGCCAGGTCTTCAGAAGAGACTGGAGGATGTTGACAAGAACAAGGATGGGTGCATCAGTCGACTGTAGTTCATCACCTTCCTCGAAGAACTCGGAATAGCTGATCAAGACCTTATGTGCTTGACCAGAGTAGCTGGATACACTGCTGGTAAGAAAAACATACGAATTGCAGATTTCAAAAGACCTTTTAAAGGCTAGGCCTCAGGCCCGTGAGAATTAGCAGATGAAGCTCTTCCAGAAGATCAAGAAGATCATCCAGCAGAAATACAAGACTCTTTAGGTGTTCTTTGGGTTCATTGATACGGACAGCAGTGGACCTTGACCTCCACTGAGCTCAGAAAGGGATTGTTGCGACACCACATCTACCTCAACAACACTGACTTGGGAAACCTCCTCCACTTGCTAGACACCAATCAGGATGGCACAGTCTCTCTTTAATAGTTCAAACACTACCTCCAATCCCAGCCACAGGTCTAGCCAGTTCAATAGAAGCAGTAGACTGCTACTGAGCAGGCATCAGGGGCTGCCTTTGAAAGAGTGACTGCAGGAAATGAGGTGTAAGGAGGGAAGTAGGAGGACAGCCTGCAGTTGAGTATGAGGGGTGAAGAGCTGTCGAGTGGAGAGCTGGATGACAAGCTGAACGATATGCTTGATGAGGCAGAGTTCAGAGACATCTGATTATTATTAAAAGATGGACATGAAACTGCCACCCATCCATTAGGAAAAGCACAGTCCTTTCAAACTGCCATCTGACAACGAGGTGTTCATGCTCGACGAAAAGAGGGAGGCTAATGATAAGAAACTCAAAATATGGGAGAAGAAGACTGCTTCCTGTCGCAACCCTCTCAAACGCTTCGATCATTTCAAGACTGCCATCGATGACAAGTACATTCCTAGCCAGCCCTACTCTCAGAAAGAGAAAAAGGTCATTGATTAAGCCCTGCAGATTGTCGAGTCAAGCGCCAAAGCCAGAGAACATGCGCCTAAGAAGGAGCCTATCACTCACGTGCTGAACCAAAAGAAGGAAATGTTTTTGGTGCAGATGACTCACGACACGATCGAATCTGAAATCCAGCGACTGAAGGACAACATCAGGGAGATGGATTCAGCGCTGAAGTTGAGCAACAAGTTCTTGTAAGACGACAGTCGCGAGTTCGAAACCTTTCGCTAGGACTTCAAGAGGACGAACAAGTAGCAGTCCTAGAACTACTAAAAGAAACTCTTAGAGAGAAAGAAGAAGGAGACAGAAATAAAGAGCAAGCAGATCAGCATCAATTCCATTCAGGCTGAACGCACCCGTCTTTAAGAAATACTCAATAACTCTCTCCTCAAATTCAAGGACTTTTTAGACCAGCTCACTCCTCAAGCCTGGCTGTCTCATAAGGCTGAGGCCTTGGCTGACCGTATCACAGTCGAAAAGGAACGCTGGATGAAGGAGCAGGAACAGGAGCAGGATGGTCGGATGAACCAGTAAAGGCTTGAGGACTTGTTCAAGAGGGAGGTGAAGGAAGCTATCGTGGATTAGTTTTAACTCAACTATGAGATGTACTTTGAGGAGCCGGACTAACTCATCTCGATCTTCGAAAAGATGGAAGAAAGCAATATCGAGCTGATCGGCAACAGTCAGGCATAATCACAGCAGGAGCAAGAGCATCGTATCCGATTCCGCAAGCTCAAGATGGAGCTCTAGGCGAAGATCCATTCCCTCAAGGACAACATCGATCTCCTTTAGCAGCAACTGCTAGATGTCGATTCGCAAATCCGCATGCTCAAAAAGAGAAGAGAGACAAACTCTTCAGGTGGCTCAGACATTAGCATTGTGGTGCAGAATGCCATTATAAAGCAGTACGTGCACCTAACAAAGTAGCACTCATTCCCTCTTCCCGAACTGGAGGATCGCCATCCAAAGCCTTTGGACCTGCTGGCAGTCACCTCCTCACCAGAAACTCTAGAACTAGCTGGAGCGAGAGATCGAAAAGCTGCAGATAATAAAGTAGGATTCACAATTCATGTCTAAGCACCGCTCAATAATCCAGCGCAGGAAGAACGATAAGCAGGAATTCGAGACCGAAGCTGAGAAGAACATTCCTCAGAAGATGAAAAGGTAGGTGAAGAGGCCTGTTGGTAGAATGGATATGGGTCGATCCAAGCTGCTTACAAGGAGGAAAGAAAGGTTGAGAAGGATGACAATAAGAGCGAGGAGGACGACAAGAAATATTTCATCGAATGATTCCATAATGAAGATGATTGAGAAAAGTCTTAAATCCCTCTTTACAGAGCCATCCTTCTTGACCCCTCTTGGCATCGATCCAAACACTTCCAAAGGGCTACGTCAAGTCAGAGGATACTTCTACACCCATACCTAACCTGAACCTTCTCCTCACCCATCAATCATCGGCCTCAATCCCCATCCTGCTTGAATAGCTCGGTCTTAAAAGAACCTCCATTCTTTAAGAGCCTTGGTTCATCAGCTATACTATCAGGCAGTAAATCCATAGAGAACTCAAGCCATCTGTGTCATGCCTACTGCGGCTATCAATTCGGGGTATGGGCTTCACAACTTGGAGATGGGAGAGCGTGCACTCTGGGCCATGGTAGAGATTTAAAAAGGGCAACTGCTTGAATTCCAAACAAAGGGCAGCGGAACCACTCCATTCAGTCGAAGTGCTGACGGCAAGGCAGTCCTTAGATCATCCATCAGGGAATTTATAGCCAGCGAGTTTATGCACAGTCTCAATATTCCCACCACAAGAGCACTATCAATTGTAACAACTGGATAAAAAGCCATGCGAGATCCTTTGTACGATGGCAGAGTGCTTTCAGAACCATGTGCAGTGGTTCTGCGAGTCAGTCCTTCATTCCTTCGCTTCGGGTCCTTTGAAGTGTGCGACTCTTCAATGCACGGTAACCCAGCAGGACCAAGTCATGGACTCTAGAAGGAGATGATACCCAAGTTGGCAGATTTCATTATAAAAAACTTTTATAGCTGGATTGACTGTTCTAGCAGTGCTCGTTACGAAATGTGGTTTAGTGAAGTTGTAAGGCGGACTGCGCACCTAGTAGCAAAATGGCAGGTGTATGGTTTTGTCCATGGCGTACTCAACACTGACAACATGTCCATCTTGGGACTCACAATCGACTACGGTCCTTATGCCTTTATGGACAAATTCAATTAGAAATTAGTCTCAAATAATTCTGACAACCAAGGACGGTACTGCTATCGCAACCAGCCAAAGATCTGTCAGTTCAACCTTTAGAAACTCTCATAGGCGTTGCTTCCGATCCTCCCTCGTTAAAAGAGCTTGCTTAGCTTAAAAACCTTTCAAATGCATTTTGATTAGGAGTATCACCAGTGTGCATGTCTTAGATTAGGCCTTGTGCCAGCTAAGCAACATTCCCACTAGCTGGTGGAGAAGTTTTTCAAGGCGATGGAGCAGACAGGTGCGAGAATGAATGAAAGCTTTCTGGCGGTTGAGCAGTACCATGAGGACAAAGATCGTGAGAGATTGATAAACCGGTTGGTTGAACTATCAGCTAGTAAAGCATGGATAGCCAATATCAAAAAACCTGCCAACATTTCCCTCCTTCCTGCACTCAAAAAGCTATTAGCAGAAGACCCTTCTCGAGCACTAGGTCTCTCTACTGAATTAGTTGTAGACCTTGAGAAGTAAAGCAAGGGATATTAGGATTGGCTGGCTACAGAGTACAAACCACAGAGCATATGGGTTGAGTTTGTACAAGGTATTGAAAAGGCAGATCTCACTGAAGATCGAGAAGGGATGAAGCGAGCCAATCCTCGGCACAATCTATGCAATTTTGTGCTGTAGAACTGCATCAAGGATTAGACTAATGGACATGAAGGTGTTCAGAAATTGCTTGATTCCATCTTGGAAGAGGGTAATGGTCAGAAAGCTGGGAGAAAGGGGTGGATGAGCAGATCCTAATTTCATGCTCATCCTGAATGATTGCTCATAACATTTATCATGAAACAAATATAAATAATCATTTTTTACGGTTGCTTGCGAGATTGAGTAAGTCTTCTGGCAAGCATAGGTTCCCTGCGTTCTTTTTTGCCTGTAAAGAATTTGCTTTCATAGGTGTTTAGACAAGCCCGATCTTCAAAATCACTGTCAATGAAGAAATGCGGGATGTCGAGAGTCTGCCTCTGATCCTAACGCTTTTTTACAGAGCGACTAAATTTCTCCATCCCTCTCATCATATCGAAACTGTTGTCTGATGCCATCATCTCATGTTCGTTAGGCCGCTTTATTAACTTGGTTGTGGAAGGTCTTTTAGAATGGGCTTTTACTGAACGGTTAAACCAAGCGGCTTAGAATTAAGCTCCATGGTCGATTGTCAGTTTGTCCAGTCTGTTTTTGAGCTGTCCCTTATGACTCCCCATCTATAGCTTCAATCAATTCCTAGATCATTATCCGTAGACTATACAGCATAGATTTTGAACATAACTAGTCGTTTATCTTCTTCTGGAGTTCAACACGGTTGACCTTGGTGTGTAAGGCAGACCTTAATGCTTCGAGCTGTAAATCTACGTTGGTGAGATTGCCTAGTATTTTTACTAGTTTTTAGTGTTAGTTCTAAGTGATTTTCGATGCCAATCAACCCTTCAAGAGGTTTGAACGACCCCCATACGAATTTCTTCCTCCTTCTTTTTTTTGAATTCTTCTTCAGCCTCTCGTTTTTCTTCTTCAACCCGATGCTGCTACTCATCAAGCTGCTCCTTCACCTTTTCAAAGACAAAGGTCATGTGTTATTAAGAGACCAAAGTCTAGCTGACACTTTAAACGGTGGCCTTGATGCAATCAAACTTTTCTTCGTCCTCTATTTGTTGACTGCGAAGGGTAGTTGTCATAGCCTCATACTCTTCATAAAAGCTGTTAATCCGACTTTCCAGGTCATCTATCTTAACATCCTTGATTTCAGATCGATTCGAACCTTCTTTATCATGTCGTCTAATGAGTTCTGGATGGTCTGGATCTCATCATTGCTCTTGACCTTTATTGCTTGGATGGCTTTTGATGTTTACTACTTGATATTGCAGATGGTCTGCTGCAAGTTCTTGAACTATGAGCCCAACTTGTTCTCTACCTCCTGCAGCCTTTCATCCACCACTCCCATTTCCTCACGATAGATTTCCATTGGCACTTTCTCTGCCAAAGCCAGTTCAGTGATTTCCTTAAACTGTTTGTGCTCGAGTTGTAGACGTTCCTTTTAGTCGATGAGATTGTAAATGGCTTTTTATTGTTTATTATTCTGTGCGTTAACGAGTTTCAAAATCTCGGTCTTGTCCTTCCGGAATTCATCACGCAGCATGACCTTGATAGCACGCTGAGCCTAATTGGCTTACACCTTGCTCTCATATTAGTCCATGATCTGCTGCACTTCACTTTTTATGTTTTCAACGATCGATTGCTTAAGGTTAGCAATAGTGTTTCGAGTGTTTTCGCCATCCTTTTGAAATGTGGCTTTGTCCACCTTGTCATGCATGTGTTGTCGCATCCTTGCACAATCGTCTATCAGTTGGTCAAACCTTTAAAGGGTAGTGTACTCCCGGCTTATCAGTTCGGAGACTTTCATTATTTCCTAATTGCCTACCTTGGCATCCAGGCTCTTTTCTAACCCATTAAGACGCATTTGAAGCTTGGTTAGTTTGGTCTACATCTCTAGTATTGCCTGCTGCCCACGGATGCTAGAGTCATTACCGTTCTTGACTATTTTAGCCATCTTTTCGTTCTTCTAGTTGAGCATGTTCTAGACCCGGTTGAGACCTGAATAGGCGAATGTCTTGAGATCGCTAAGTTCGATAGTGATGTTAGCTGATTTCATTTCTGCCTCCTTAACTTTGATGGCTAGCTGTTCCATAATTAATATTATTCAAAGAGATGTCACTTTATGCTTCCATCTAGGTCGCCTTCTCCATCAACAGGCTTGTTAATTATGGACTCAAGCAGCAGGGAGTCTATTGTCTCAAGCTGTGGCTCTAGCATGAGGCAGGACACATGGTCCTCTCCAGGCCCTTTAGCACCATGTAAGTCTAGGGAAAGAATACACTCTCCATCCGCGAGTCCTTGTTGGACTACGACAATGGGTGCTATTATTCGCCATGCTACGTCATCCGCTACGATTAAGAGGAAATCATTATCAATTAGATTGTCTTCTTCAGAGTAGAGATAGAAGCTTACAACAATTAACGCTTTAGTAAAACTCCATTCTTGATCAAAGGAGAGCTGCGAATGTGCTAGTTGTCGGACTATAAGGAGCGTTTGCCCCCTCAGGAATTTAGGGTTCTTGCTAGCTTTGATGGCCGTACTGCACGGTCATCTCGCATCCATTCCTTCATGCCAATTCAATTCGAACGTAGGTTTATTGGTGTGCTTGATGGCCTGATTGACTGCACCACCCTCGAGTTTAAATTCCGCAGCAAGACTAGTACAGAATCTCGCTCTTTCATCGACTTTCTGCGAGAGGCTACTAACGGACTATCAACGGCTAGCATTCGGCAGTTCTATTAGTTCTATGTGGAGCATGGACAGCTAGAGTATAACGATCTGCAATCAGTGCTAAAAAATAGGCTAAAAGAGGCCGGCTAGCCAGAATCTCCCATCATGCTCTTTCCACGGCTGAATGGACTATCCTTGATAGAAAGGCTAGGTAAGAGGTGAATACGAACTGATCTTAACTGACTTTAACAGCATGGCAAAAAGCATCTACGATTTGTGGAGTAAACTCATCAAGTTAAACACCATGTGCGTAAACTCTGTTATCAACTTTGAGAAGTAGAGGTACAAACTGCGACTTAATGAACAGTGGGGTTGGTTTGTATTGAGATTTTCTGCCAGTCCAATCAAGCCATGGGATCGCAGTCAGTACATCACTGAAACTGAGGGGCTGGCCATGCAAATGCGACTGAAAGGCCATTGTCCAGAATCCCTTGACATCATCAACACCAATCTCCTGCCTCCCTGTGAGCTACAGCCCGTCATCTCTTTGAATAGATCAGAGAAACCTATCCGGTTGCAGTGACTGAAGACAAGCACATAATTGTCCTGGTACATGGGTTTGAGGCCAACAGATTCGACCTCTACTCTATGCGCAATATGATTCTAATAGGCTACCCTGGCTGCTAGGTGATCTGTTCTCAAGCTAACGAAGGGCAGACGAGCAAGAGTATCGAAATGCAGGGGCGTGCTCTTGCCACTTAGATTTAGAACATTCTTGGAAGGAAAGCAAGGGGCAAGATAAGATTAAGTTTTATAGGTCACTCTCTTGGAGGACTTGTAATTAGGTACATGGTGCCTATACTGGATTCCCGTTGGCGTGATCAACTGTACATGTATGTCAGTCTCTCTAGTCCCCATCTCGGCTTCGATTATGGATCATCGACTCTCCTCGAAGCAGGACTGTGGTACCTGAACAAGATGGAGAAGGTGCTGAGCATCTAGCAGCTATCCCATGGTGGACTCTATCAATAAGCGGAACTCTTTCTTATATGGACTATCAAACAACAACGCCTTTTCATACTTCAAAAGAATAGTGCTAGTTAGTTCTGGACAAGATGGGTATGTTCCTTTAGAAAGTGCACGAATCTAATATAGTAGTGAGGCTATAAGTGAAAAGAACAATTAGAAGGGCAAGTTGTACTGTGAGATGGTGGATAATATAATAAAGGACATCGGGGGTGCTGCTCTCCACCGACTGGAGGTGAGTACAGTGAACGGGGAGGGAGGGACAATTGACAAGCTGATAGGCAGAACAGCACACATAAAGCTGATTCAGGACAACATCTATCTCTCCATGCTAACCTCCTGCTTTGACCATCTGTTCAAATGACTCAAATTAAATATTGCTTTTTACATTGAATATTTGTGTCAGAACTAATGCCTCATAAATCTTACAGATTTAGATGCTCCTCTGTACCTTGTTCATCACTGAAAGAGTGAATCATCTGGGCACAGAACAATACGTCAGTCCCCAGCTCAAATGTCGCCTTCATGTATGATCCGTAATCTGTCACGTTTGAAAGTTCCCTCACTGCCTTTTCCGCAGCTCCTGCCAACTCAAACCCCAAAAACGACAGTGTAAGGTATGGATTGGGGCCATCGATACAGTCTGGATTGTTGAAGATCTTAACATAAGAACTAATCTTTTGGACATTGAGTGGAGAGCAATTGTCAGCACCATCGGTGAGACAGAGGATGATCTTTGATCTAGTAGGGTCTTAGTTTTTACTTAACTAATTAAGGCCTTCATAAATAGCCTGATAGAGGGCAGTCTCTCCCATTGCAGGATCCCTACTCATCTTGAGGATAGCCGATTTCTATCAACTCTTGGTTATCTCCTAACCGTAAGAGCTCAAAGACGGTTTCGATTTTAAAGTTGAAGGTGATCATAGACACACAGCAGTCAGGATGCAAATGGTTGCGGATTAGTTCCAGGATAAGCTTTGATGGCATAGTATTTCCTCCTGGTTCGTTCCATCGAGTGACTGAAATCCAGCAGGAATACCACATCCTTGCTTAAGGAGGTTTTAACGAGTTTATGCCTTAAGTAACTTTTCAACAAACCCGTAACCCATTTGTTCCTCACGGTATATCTTTTAGAGCATGCGAAGAGTCCTTAATGCGTAGCTTCTTGTCGTAGAAACGCCCCATCTCAATGGTGTTTTTTGTAATGCAGCACTGCATGATGATTGTCCTTAACCCTTTCTTGATAGTACTGTCCTATCAGGTATTAGAATCTCTGTATGAAGATCTCTGGTGGGATATGCTTCTCTTGTTCAAGAAAGAGGTTGTAGACCTTTTCGTACCCTGCAATTTTCTAGCGGAGGATGCGCATGAAACCTGAGGCTTCTTCCTTCTTCTACAGCACCAAATATTGTTGCAGGATGTGGAAATAAGCCTCTAGCTCTCGTTCATTAAACTTACCTTCTTCAAGGTTGCACACCTTCTGCATCAACCTAATTGCATCAATTCTTCTTTCCTTTGATTGCTCAAACTAATCCAAGCGTATGGTGCAGATCGCCAATGCATAAATTCGCTCAGAATAAACCTAAATCAACTAGTACAGTTGTTAGTTGTTTCCAACAAAGTATTTGCGAAGCTGCTTTAGCTGTCCTTTGGACTCAAAGTACATACGGATGTTGATTTATTTCATAGATCTCCAAATAGAGACATTCCAGCAGTTAAACACCGTAAGAAAGCAGACGCTGAGCCTTGCTGAACTGTCCATCTAGCATCATCAACAAACCGTTATTGTAGTTGATAATTCCCATGCGCTTGTAATCCTTACACCTCTCAAACTCTGCCAGTGACTGTTGATAGCGCAAAAGCAGTTGGTCTCGGTTCTAATAAAACTGTGGACAGATGACTCGTCTCAGAACTACGATCCTCTGCAGACTGTTCCTGAGATCATCGATTTCCTTAAATTGGGTGGACACTTTAAGATCAACATCAAGTTCATTAAGGTTGGAGCCTCTAAGTTTGTAAACTATGATTTAGATTTACTTGACAAACTCCTCGATTATAGCCTTTTGACAGCCAGCATAGTGCGATATAGCTCAACACCATGCTCATCCCCGTCACTCCCACCAGGATGTAGAAACTCGTTATCTTCATATCTTCTTGCAAATTGAGAAATGTAACTATGAACTAATCGTAGTACCCTGCATAAATATACAGAGGATTCTCATTCCCAAATGTCGTCTGTGCCACTCCATACACTCCGCTTGTCAGTGCAGATATTCCTAATGTCCCTACTGTCATTCTTCCCTTCCCCCCTGCTAAGAAGCCACTCACCTGTGTCTGCCATCTGCTGTACCCGGCTGCACCACTGATGTTCTGTGCCATCACAGTGAAGAAAGCCGACCCGGCAGAGGGGTAAACAAGTTCTCCATTTGCGTAGAAGATTGCCTAA
>NW_028292242.1:0-12500 GCF_963383615.2 Lipophrys pholis
CCTCCTCTCCACTCCCCCTCCTCCTCTCCTCCTCTCCTCCTCTCCTCTCCCCCTCCTCCTCTCCTCTCCTCCTCTCCTCTCTCCTCTCCTCCTCTCCACTCCTCTCTCCTCTCCTCCTCTCCACTCCTCTCCTCTCCCCCTCCTCCTCTCCCTCTCCTCTCCTCTCTCCCCTCTCCTCTCTCCTCTCCTCCTCTCCACTCCTCTCTCCCCTCCTCCTCTCCCTCTCCTCTCCCCCTCCTCCTCTCCTCTCCCCCTCCTCCTCTCCTCTCCCCCTCCTCCTCTCCACTCCTCTCCCCCTCCTCCTCTCCACTCCTCTCTCCTCTCCTCCTCTCCTCTCCTCCTCTCCTCTCTCCTCTCCTCCTCTCCACTCCTCTCCTCTCCTCTCCCTCTCCTCTCCTCTCTCCCCTCTCCTCTCTCCTCTCCTCCTCTCCACTCCTCTCTCCCCTCCTCCTCTCCCTCTCCTCTCCCCCTCCTCCTCTCCTCTCCCCCTCCTCCTCTCCACTCCTCTCTCCTCTCCTCCTCTCCCTCTCCTCTCTCCCCTCCTCCTCTCCACTCCCCCTCCTCCTCTCCCTCTCCTCTCCCTCTCCTCTCCTCTCCTCCTCTCCACTCCTCTCTCCTCTCCTCCTCTCCCTCTCCTCTCTCCCCTCCTCCTCTCCACTCCCCCTCCTCCTCTCCCTCTCCTCTCCCTCTCCTCTCCTCTCCTCCTCTCCACTCCTCTCTCCTCTCCTCCTCTCCCTCTCCTCTCCTCCTCTCCCTCTCCACTCCCCCTCCTCCTCTCCCTCTCCTCTCCCTCTCCTCTCCTCTCCTCCTCTCCACTCCTCTCTCCTCTCCTCCTCTCCCTCTCCTCTCTCCCCTCCTCCTCTCCACTCCCCCTCCTCCTCTCCACTCCCCCTCCTCCTCTCCCTCTCCTCTCCCTCTCCTCTCCTCTCCTCCTCTCCACTCCTCTCTCCCCTCCCCCTCCCTCTAGAATTAGAATTGAATATAGAAATGAGTCTTTAAATGTGCCAGTAATTCACTGTTTCACTAATGAATGAATTAGTTCCTGTTTAACGGCTCCATGAATTTATTTGATCTGTTGGACTGGCCTGTCAGTCAGTGGGCGGAGCTAAAGCTGATCCAATCAAATCCATTGCTTTGGTTTGAAGAGTTTCATGGCGGCTCCATTTCCAGAGAATCTGCAGGAACTTTCTCTGGACTTGGTGAGAAATATATTGTGAATACTGAGGAGTTTAACCAGGTAATTGATCACTGTGATTGAAATCTGGAGACATTCTACTGGAGACAAACTACTGGAGACAAACTACTGGAGACAAACTACTGGAGACAAACTACTGGAGACAAACTACTGGAGACATTCTACTGGAGACATTCTACTGGAGACAAACTACTGGAGACATTCTACTGGAGACAAACTACTGGAGACATTCTACTGGAGACATTCTACTGGAGACAAACTACTGGAGACATTCTACTGGAGACAAACTACTGGAGACAAACTACTGGAGACAAACTACAGGAGACAAACTAATAGAGACAAACTACTGGAGACATTCTACTGGAGACAAACTACTGGAGACAAACTACTGGAGACATTCTACTGGATACAAACTACTGGAGACAAACTACTGGAGACAAACTACAGGAGACAAACTACAGGAGACAAACTAATAGAGACAAACTACTGGAGACAAACTAATAGAGACAAACTAATAGAGACAAACTAATAGAGACAAACTACAGGAGACAAACTACAGGAGACAAACTACAGGAGACAATGTACTGGAGACACAAATCCTGAGATTTCCTTTTCATTATTTCTGCTCCCGTCTCTTCTCTGGTTGGTCGAACTGAACCGACAGTTTTTAGTTTTTAAACCGTTTCTCTCCTCCATCGTCCTTCATAGCTTCTGTTCATCATTTCTCTCTTTTCCTTTCTCTCTTCCTTCTTTTCCATCTTCCTCTTTCTTCCTTCCTGGATCGCATTTTCCAGTGACCACATACACACACACACACACACACACACACACACACACACACACACACACACACACACACACACACACACACACACACACACACACACATCCATCATTCCCTCCCTCTTTCCACTCATCCTCTTCCTCACCTTCTGTTTCTGTTAGTCCTCAAACCGAGTTTCATTTCACCTTGAATCTCCAGATGATACACTGCTCCTTCTCCTTGTTCTACTCCTGATCATCCTCCTCCTGCTCCTTCACCTCCTCCTCTTCTCCTCCTCCCCCTCCTCTTCCTCCTGATCCTCCTCCCCCTCCTGCTCCTGCTCCTTCTCCCCCTCCTCTTCTCCTCCTCCCCCTCCTCTTCCTCCTGCTCCTTCTCCCCCTCCTGCTCCTCTCCTCCTCCCCCTCCTGCTCATTCTCCTCCCCCTCCTCCTCCCCCTCCTCTTCTCCTCCTCCTCTCCTCCTCCCCCTCCTCTTCTCCTCCTCCTCCTCTCCTCCTCCCCCTCCTCTTCTCCTCCTCTTCTCCTCCTCCTCTCCTCCTTCTCCTCCTCCTCTCCTCCTCCTCTCCTCCTCCTCTCCTCCTCCCCCTCCTCCTCTCCTCTTCCCCCTCCTCTTCTCCTCCTCTTCTCCTCCTCTTCTCCTCCTCCTCTCCTGCTCCTCCTAATATAAAGTAATGTAATTACAGTAAAGTTGTAATCTGTGAAGAAATCATGTTGTAACTTGAAGTGCTCACGTTGTGTCTCTACACGTTAACACTGACTGTGTGTGTGTGTGTGTGTGTGTGTGTGTGTGTGTGTGTGTGTGTGTGTGTGTGTGTGTGTGTGTGTGTGTGTGTGTGTGTGTGTGTGTGTGTGTGTGTGTGTGTCAGGTGTCAGAGCTGGGTAAGGCCTCTCTGCCCTCTTGGCTCCACTGGGACTCGAACCGTGGCCTCCTGCAGGGGCTCCCCCTGGAGGAGGACAAAGGAGTCCACTACATCTCCATCTCCGCCTCCAACCACTCCTCCACCTCCTCCGCTGAGGTCTTCTCCATCGAGGTGCACCCAGAGGACCACGTGGAGGCAGATTCCTCCCAGCTGGCGTCCGGCCAGGCGGCGGGCGGCGAGGACGAGCTGCAGGCCTTCAGCTGCTCCCAGGAGGAGCCGGTGACGGTGCTGACGGTGATCCTGGACGCTGACCTGACCAAGATGTCCTCCCACCAGAGGGTGGAGCTGCTGGATCGCATGACCACCTTCTCCAGGGTGGAGCTGCAGCACATGAAGATACTTCCTGTGGTCAACAACCGGCTGTTTGACATGTCAGCCTTCATGGCCGGACCCGGCAACGCCAAGAAGGTAGGGTGCTCACACACTCCACCAGGGATTATAATCTGATGTCAGAGGAGGAAGATGCTCTATAATCTGATGTTAGAGCTGGTCGATCCTCTATAATCTGATGTTAGAGCTGGTCGATCCTCTATAATCTGATGTTAGAGGTGGATGATGCTCTATAATGCGATGTTAGAGGTGGATGATGCTCTATAATGCGATGTTAGAGGTGGATGATGCTCTATAATGTGATGTTAGAGGTGGATGATGCTCTATAATGCGATGTTAGAGGTGGATGATGCTCTATAATGCGATGTTAGAGGTGGATGATGCTCTATAATGTGATGTTAGAGGTGGATGATGCTCTATAATGTGATGTTAGAGGTGGATGATGCTCTATAATGTGATGTTAGAGGTGGGTGATGCTCTATAATGCGATGTTAGAGGTGGATGATGCTCTATAATGTGATGTTAGAGGTGGATGATGCTCTATAATGTGATGTTAGAGGTGGATGATGCTCTATAATGCAATGTTAAATGGGGGAGGTGGACTATAATCTGGATTTTAGAGGAGGAAGGTGCTCTATAATCTGATGTTAGTTCCTTTAAAAGAAACAGATGAGATTAACTACCACCAGATTAACTACTAGCTAGAAGCTAATGCTAATGCTAGAGTGACTTGATTGATCACATTGAAGCTCTGTTTATATCTGCCAGGTAGCATTAGCATCGTTTAGCCGCAGGCTACCGCGGATTCCTTGAGCGATATGTTAAATAAGTGGATTATCGTTTGTTCGCTGAAAGTTCGACTTCATAATAAATGAGAAATGAAAAGACATTTCATGGTTCTTTAGTTTGAGGATCCAGAACAAGTGTCAGCTTTTACTTTTTACTGATTTACTGTTTTTCAGTTCTGAGATCGTCTGCTAACATGAAACGTGCATATTTGACATTCTTTCTCTAAATCAACAGCGACCAGAAACAAGGCATGCTGGGAGATTTCTCTTCTCTGATATTGACCTTCAAAAATCGATGGACACCAAAATGATCTGATCTGTTCCGTTTATGACACAAAACCTCGGCTCTTATTTTCTGGGATTGAATCTCGATAACTGAAAACTACAACGAGCATCAGTAATGAAGTTTTGGGAATAAGAAGCAGCTGAGTCGTGCTGTCGGTGGATTTGTAATCCCGTGTTTCTCTGCAGGTGGTGGAAAACGGCGCCCTGCTGTCCTGGAAGCTCGGCTGCTCATTGGACCAGAGCTCCGTCCCCAACATCAGCAGTGTCCAGGGTCCAGCCAAGGAGGGGGCGATGTCCGCCCGGCTGGGCTACCCCGTGGTGGGCTGGCACATCGCCAACAAGAAGCCCCACGTCCCCAAGCGCGTGAGGCGGCAGCTCAACAACACGCCCACCCCCGTTCTGGCGGTTCTGCCCCCGACCACGGTGGTGGAGCCGCCGGTGAGGATCATCCCCACCCTCTCCTCCCCCTCCATCGCCGGTCCCACCGAAAGCTCGGCCCCGCCCGTCAGAGGCCCGGTCCCCCTCCCAGGAAAGCCCACCATCAGGGTCCGTGACCCCATAGCTCACACCCCGACCATCGGGCCTCCCCAACCCACCAAGGTGATGGAGACCACCAGCTTCCTCCCCATCCAGCCCACCGTCACCCGGCCCACCTTCGTGGAAGCCACTGCAACCCCTCCCTCATCTACCAGAAGACCGACCAAGAAACCCAAAAGACCCAAGACTACCCCAGCGTCCAGAGAGCCAAAGACCTCCACCCCCAAACCGCCCAGACGCACCACGCCTGCCCCGGGCGTCGTCCCAGATCCGTACAACGAGAAGCCGGTGCTGCGAAATCCCATCGACCAGGTCAACGCCCTGGTAGGAACCTACTTTGAGGTGAAGATTCCATCTGACACCTTCTTCGACAAAGAGGACGGGACCACGGACAAGCTGCGACTCACCTTGAGGCAGAACCACAATGAGGTGGTTGGAGAAAGTTCCTGGATCCAGTTCAACACCACCAGCCAGCTCCTCTACGGACTCCCTGACGTCCAGCACGTAGGGAAGCACGTGTACTACATGCAGGCCACCGACAAAGGCGGACTGAATGCTATCGATGCCATCGAGGTCCGCGTGGACCGCTGGCCAGCAAACGATAAAACGCCGGTTATTTTCACCGCCCGGTTTGAAGGCGAGCCGCGGTCGATCACCAACGACATCCACAAGAAGATCCTCCTGGTGAAGAAGCTGGCCTACGCCCTGGGCGACAGGAACAGCAGCACCGTGAGCCTGAGGAACATCACCAAGGGTTCCGTGGTGGTGGAGTGGACCAACACCAGCCTCCCGCAGCACCCCTGTCCCAAGGACCAGCTCGCCGTCATGAGCCGGACTCTCGCCGATGCTCAAGGGCGCCCCTCACAGACGTTCCGCTACGCCATGGACCCCGAGTTCAGACCGCTGGACGTGACGGTGAAGGGGCGGGCGAGCTGCCGGGTGTACTCCTTCGTCCCGCCGGGAGAGCTGGACGTTCTAGAGCCACCGGCCGTCACTCCCGCTGTGGGATCCAGCCGAGACAGCGCGGACGATGTTTACCTCCACACTGTCATCCCCGCCGTGGTGGTGGCGGCCATCTTGTTAATCGCGGGGATCATCGCGATGATCTGCTACAGAAAGAAACGGAAAGGCAAGCTGACCATCGAGGACCAGGCCACCTTCATCAAGAAGGGCGTCCCCATCATCTTCGCTGACGAACTGGACGACTCGAAGCCTCCTCCGTCCTCCAGCATGCCGCTGATCCTCCAGGAGGAGAAGCCGCCGCTCCCGCCCCCCGAGTACCCCAACATGGCCACGCCCGAGACCACGCCCCTCAACCAGGAGCTGCTCGGAGAGTACACGGCTCTGCGCGATGAAGACCCCAACGCGCCCCCCTACCAGCCACCGCCCCCCTTCACCACCCCCATGGAGGGCAAAGGCTCTCGTCCCAAGAACATGACCCCCTACAGATCTCCGCCCCCCTACGTCCCGCCCTAAGACCCGCCTCCCCTCTGCCGCCGGGGCGGAGGACAAGGACACCCGAAGACCTGCAGCAGGTTCCTTTCTGGTGTTTGTCTGTCTGGACATTTACAGGGAGAGATGACAAGGTGCTAACGTACACAACAGCTCAGTGGGGGTCTGGTTCTTCAGGGGGAGGTGGGAGGGGCCTGGCAGCGTCAGCTCAGTGGGGGTCTGGTTCTTCAGGGGGAGGTGGGAGGGGCCTGGAAGCGTCAGCTCAGTGGGGTCTGGTTCTTCAGGGGGAGGTGGGAGGGGCCTGGCAGCGTCAGCTCAGTGGGGGTCTGGTTCTTCAGGGGGAGGTGCTGGGCGGGGCTACCAGCCCTGCTACTTCAAGTGGCCTAAGACAAACAAATTGTCGTCTGGAGCAACAACGAGGAGAAAAGTTCTCCTTTTCCTCTTTTCATTTCATTTCTATTCTGATTTTATCGTTTTTAAATTCCTTCCCCCAAAAATCTTCTCTTTTTCTGGACTTCAACCGAAAGACTTTTCTCAGCGCGTCTCGGGAGAAGACGTGTCGTCAGACGTCTGCGAGCAACGAACTGCTGGGTTTTTTAACTAAAGGAGAACGAGCTCTTCGCACACTCAAATCGCCCCCTGGAGGCGACCCGGGGGAGGACGGGGGTGGGGGGGGGGGGGGGGGGGAGACCCAGGTGTGTGTTTGTGTGTGTGTGAACGAGTGTTTTAATCCGACTCAATACGGTTTGCCTTTTAACGATAGTGGTGTGTTTCTGTCCTGATCCACAGTGTGTAGTAACCATGAGGGTAACACCTGGAGGTCAAGACTTTAATTAGAGAATCATTAGTTGGTTTTCAGCGTCATGGAGGACTTCTGGATCTACTTTGTAGGAGGTGGGAGAAGAAGAACCTCTCAGAAACAACCTGCAGGCTTCTCTTTCTTCTTCTGCCCAGAAACTGGAACGAAGCTCCTGTTTTCATCAGGAAGCTTCAAACCCTCCTTTCTATTTTCTGTGAATCTGGAGGCAGAGCGACGGCCTGAAGGCAGAGCGACGGCCTGAAGGCAGAGCGACGGCCTGAAGGCAGAGCGACGGCCTGAAGGCAGAGCGACGGCCTGAAGGCAGAAGGCAGAGCGACGGCCTGAAGGCAGAGCGACGGCCTGCAGGTTGTTCTGGAGGACAATTATTTTTTTATGTCTCGGAGCAGATGTTGTCTCCAGGTTGTTCAGAACGAAGAGAGGAAGTGACGCTTTGGCTTTTCAAACTAATTCAGCTCATTTAAACCGTCGATGATTTTTTTACCAGGTTTTTGATACGACAGCAAACCGTTTGACTATTAAAAGAAAAATTAATGATTAGTCTTCTGTGATTTATAAAACTTTAGACTAGAAGTTGAGATATGATTCAGTTATTTTTATTTGTTTTTAAGTTGTTGGGTCACGTGTTTTATTTTACTGTGTGTGTGTGTGTGTGTGTGTGTGTGTGTGTGTGTGTGTGTGTGTGTGTGTGTGTGTGTGTGTGTGTGTGTGTGTGTGTGTGTGTGTGTGTGTGTGTGTGTGTGTGTGTGTGTGTGTGTGTGTGTGTGTGTGTGTGTGTGTGTGTGTGTGTGTGTGTGTGTGTGTGTGTGTCCCACCTATACAAAGATGGAACGACCCAGATGTTCTGTAATCACAAAGTTTATTTTTCTGTCTGAGTGACGAGTTTGAACGTGACTCTTTGCAATAATGCACCGTCAGGTGGGCGGAGCTGTTTCTCTGCAGGCCGCCGCCGCGATCAGGTGGGCGGAGCTACTTTCTGCAGGATGCCAAGGCTTTTTCTGCTTCTGGAGTGTGCATTGTAATAATAAAACCAACTGGTACCTTAAACAACGTTTCCGTTTCACTGTTTGATGTTTGGATGTTTGGATGTTTTGATGTTTGGATGTTTGGATGTTTTGATGTTTTGATGTTTGGATGTTTGGATGTTTGGATGTTTTGATGTTTGGATGTTTTGATGTTTTGATGTTTGGATGTTTACAGTCGAACTCGGATAAAAACTGAAGACGAAGACAAAAGTTAATCTAATAAATATGATTATTGATTTAAATTCAGATGATATATTAATGGGCTGTTTACACGGTGAAGATTTCAAGTTAAAAGACCAATTCTCCTGGACTTGGTGCTTTTAATTTGACAGTCCCCGTAATAACAATCCAACTTGGTGGTCTGTCCACTAGAACGTTGTTCTCAATGTTCTCTGCTGTGTGTGTGTGTGTGTGTGTGTGTGTGTGTGTGTGTGTGTGTGTGTGTGTGTGTGTGTGTGTGTGTGTGTGTGTGTGTGTGTGTGTGTGTGTGTGTGTGTGTACCCCGAAGACCGCCATGACACTTTGGAGATCACCATGACACCCTGGAGATCACCATGACACCCTGGAGACTGCCTTGACACCCCCATGACACCCTGGAGACCACCATGACACCCTGAAGACCACCATGACACCCCCATGACACCCTGGAGACCCCCATGACACCCTGGAGACCACCATGACACCCTGAAGACCATCATGACACCCTGAAGACCACCATGACACCCCCATGACACCCTGGAGACCACCATGACACCCTGGAGACCACCATGACACCCTGGAGACTGCCTTGACACCCCCATGACACCCTGGAGACCACCATGACACCCTGGAGACTGCCTTGACACCCTGGAGACTGCCTTGACACCCCCATGACACCCTGGAGACCACCATGACACCCTGGAGACTGCCTTGACACCCTGGAGACTGCCTTGACACCCCCATGACACCCTGAAGACCACCATGACACCCTGAAGACCACCATGACACCCCCATGACACCCTGGAGACCACCATGACACCCTGGAGACTGCCTTGACACCCTGGAGACCACCATGACACCCCCATGACACCCTGGAGACCACCATGACACCCTGGAGACCACCATGACACCCTGGAGACTGCCTTGACACCCCCATGACACCCTGGAGACCACCATGACACCCTGGAGACTGCCTTGACACCCTGGAGACTGCCTTGACACCCCCATGACACCCTGAAGACCACCATGACACCCTGAAGACCACCATGACACCCCCATGACACCCTGGAGACCACCATGACACCCTGGAGACTGCCTTGACACCCTGGAGACCACCATGACACCCCCATGACACCCTGGAGACCACCATGACACCCTGGAGACCACCATGACACCCTGTGACACTGAGACACTGAGATGCTTCCTGAATACGAGAAGTGGACGTTAGCGTTGGAGATGTGAGAAAAGAGAGGAGGAAGAGGAGGAGGAGGAGGAGGAGGAGAGGTGTGTGTCAGCACTTGTCAGAAGGACAGGATTCTGTTCGGAGAACAGAATCCTGTCCTTCTGGATTCTCCTTGAACTCTTGAGTCTTCGATCCCTCTGGAATCAGGCGCCGCTCCATATCATGGATCCTCATTGGTTTGTGGTGCCAGACCATCGACGCTGCAGCAGCAGATTATTGACCGAGCTGCTCAGGACGCTGCGTCTCCTCCATGTCTCCTCCATGTCTCCTCCACGTCTCCTCCATGTCTCCTCCATGTCTCCTCCACGTCTCCTCCATGTCTCCTCCACGTCTCCTTCATGCTGCCATGTCTCCTCCATGTCTCCTCCACGTCTCCTCCATGTCTCCTCCACGTCTCCTCCATGTCTCCTTCATGTCTCCTCCATGTCTCCTCCACGTCTCCTTCATGCTGCCATGTCTCCTTCACACCGCCGCTTCTCCTCCATGTCTCCTCTCCGTCTCCTCCGCATCTCCTCACGGGAACAGTGTCTACTCCACGTCGCTCTGGATGCCGCGTCTCCTCCATGTCTCCTCCATGTCTCCTCCACGTCTCCTCCACGTCTCCTTCATGCTGCCATGTCTCCTTCACACCGCCGCGTCTCCTCCATGTCTCCTCTCCGTCTCCTCCGCATCTCCTCAAGGTAACAGTGTCTACTCCACGTCGCTCTGGATGCCGCGTCTCCTCCATGTCTCCTCCAGGTCTCCTCTAGGTCTCCTCCATGCTGCCATGTCTCCTCTAGGCCACTGCGTCTCCTCCACGTCACTCTGGACGCCGGCTTCTTCTCCACATCTTCTCCATGCCACCCAGTCTCCTCCACGCCGCTCTGGACACTGTGTCTCCTTCACATCTCCTCCACCCTGCTCTGGACGCCGAGTCTCCTCTACGTCTCTTCCACGATGCCGCGTCTCCTCCATGCTGCCATGTCTCCTCTAGGCCACTGCGTCTCCTCCACGTCACTCTGGACGCCGGCTTCTTCTCCACATCTTCTCCACGCCACCCATTCTCCTCCACCCTGCTCTGGACGCCGAGTATCCTCCACGTCTCTTCCACGATGCCGCGTCTCCTCCATGCCACTCTAGATGCCGCGTCTCCTCCATGCCACTCTAGATGCTGCGTCTCCTCCACGTCTCCTCCACACTACCACATCTATTCCACATCTCCTCCAAGCTCCTGAATCCCCTCTATGCCGCCAGGTCTCCTCCATGTCTCCTCTGCGTCTCCTCCATGGCGCCGCGTCTCCGCCACGTCCATGTCTTATGAGAGTAATGTGTTACTAATTAATGCATTGCCAGCATCACTGTCTAGGAGTGGGCTGTTGGTACTCCTGCTGCTCTATGAGTGAGTTGTTGGTACTCCTGCTGCTCTAGGGGTTAGTTGTTGGTACTCCTGCTGCTCTATGAGTGAGTTGTTGGTACTCCTGCTGCTCTATGAGTGAGCTGTTGGTACTCCTGCTGCTCTATGAGTGAGTTGTTGGTACTCCTGCTGCTCTAGGGGTTAGTTGTTGGTACTTCTGCTGCTCTAGGGGTTAGTTGTTGGTACTCCTGCTGCTCTAGGGGTTAATTGTTGGTATCTCTGCTGCTCTAGGGGTTAGTTGTTGGTACTCCTGTTGCTCTAGGGGTTTGTTGTACGTACTCCTGCTGCTCTAGGGGTTAATTGTTGGTGCCCCTGCTGCTCTTGAGGTTAGTTATTGGTATTCCTGCTGCTCTATGAGTGATTTGTTGGTGCCCCAGCTGCTCTAGGGGTTAGTTGAGGTGCCCCGGCTGCTCTAGGCTAGTTGTTGGTACTCCTGCTGCTCTAGGGGTTAATTTTTGGTAGCTCTGCTGCTCTAGGGGTTAGTTGTTGGTACTCCTGCTGCTCTAGGGGTTAGTTGTACGTACTCCTGCTGCTCTAGGGGTTACTTGTTGGGTTTCCTGTTGCTCTATGAGTGATTTGTTGGTGCCCCTGCTGCTCTTGGGGTTAGTTATTGGTTTTCCTGCTGCTCTATGAGTGATTTATTGGTGCCCCAGCTGCTCTATGGGTTAGTTGAGGTGCCCCAGCTGCTCTAGGGGTTAGTTGTTGGTATTCCTGGAGCAGCAGAGCAGGCTGAGATAAACACTGTGCAGCGCCGGAGGCCTGCTGAATAAAACATGCCTATAATTCTCTTTAAATGTGTTTGTGGGGAGCGATGTGGTCTGGGTGACGGAGCTCAGACCTCCACCCTCACCACCCAGACATGGATAAGAGGGAGAAGATGGATGGATGGAGGGAGGGAGGGAGGGAGGGAGGGAGGGAGGGAGGGATGGATGGAGGGATGGAGGGATGGAGAGATGGATAGAGGGAGGGAGGGAGGGAGGGAGGGAGGGATGGATGGAGGGATGGAGGGATGATGGAGGGATAGATGGAGGGATGGAGGGAGGGAGGGAGGGATGGATGGAGGGATGGAGGGAGGGATGGAGGGATGGAGGGAGGGATGGAGGGAGGGATGGATGGATGGAGGGAGGGATGGATGGAGGGATGGAGGGAGGGATGGAGGGATGGATGGAGGGATGGATGGAGGGAGGGATGGAGGGATGGATGGATGGATGGAGGGAGGGATGGAGGGATGGATGGATGGAGAGATGGATGGATGGATGGAGGGATGGATGGAGGGAGGGATGGAGGGAGGGATGGAGGGAGGGATGTGTTTGTGGTTCCTGACTCCTCAGTAAAGTGAATCTGGAACGATTTGATTTTGTTTTTAGAACAAAGTTTTGTTTCACATCATCTGAGTTCTTTAAAAACTTCTTATCAACACTTTCTGCCCTCGTCAACAGTGGATACTGGAGCCACTGTTTATCTTTGGAGTTCGTTCGTTCGTTCGTTCGTTCGTTCGTTCGTTCGTTCGTTCGTTCGTTCGTTCGTTCGTTCGT
>NW_028292242.1:17500-22500 GCF_963383615.2 Lipophrys pholis
AGCGGTGGTGTTGGTGAGCGGTGGTGTTGGTGAGTGGTGGTGTTGGTGAGCGGTGGTGTTGGTGAGCGGTGGTGTTGGTGTTGGTGAGCGGTGGTGTTGGTGTTGGTGAGCGGTGGTGTTGGTGAGCGCACACACACACACACACACACACACACACACACACACACACACACACACACACACACACACACACACACACACACACACACACACACACACACACACACACACACACAGCTTTAATTTTCCAGACAGAAGAATCGAAACGGATTAACTTCCTGTTTTTATAAGATCTGCACTGCTATGGAGACACACAAACTACTGAGACACAAACTACTGACACACAAACTACTGACACACAAACTACTGACACACAAACTACTGACACACAAACTACTGACACACAAACTACTGACACACAAACTACTGAGGAAAATGTCTCATTACAAAAGTTGTTTTTCCTGATTCCTGTTCGTTTTCAAAAAGTTGATTTCAGTGACCATCTACTTCCTCTTTATTATTAATTTCCTGTTGATCATTAACTTCCTGTTAATCATTAACTTCCTGTTGATCATCTACTTCCTGTTGATCATCTACTTCCTGTTGATCATCTACTTCCTGTTGATCATCTACTTCCTGTTAATCATTAACTTCCTGTTGATCATCTACTTCCTGTTGATCATCTACTTCCTGTTGATCATCTACTTCCTGTTAATCATTAACTTCCTGTTGATCATCTACTTCCTGTTGATCATCTACTTCCTGTTGATCATCTGAGGTTCTCAGTGTCACAATGAGTTCAGGTTCTTGACGTCCCTGTGGAGAACCCTTCAGTCGTCTGAAGAACAACAGCGTTTTTGCCACTGCTCGTCTTCATCAAACCGCCGCCTGTTGCGGCCACTGCTCGTCTTCATCAAACCGCCGCCTGTTGCGGCCACTGCTCGTCTTCATCAATCCGCCGCCTGTTGCGGCCACTGCTCGTCTTCATCAATCCGCCGCCTGTTGCGGCCACTGCTCGTCTTCATCAATCCGCCGCCTGTTGCGGCCACTGCTCGTCTTCATCAATCCGCCGCCTGTTGCGGCCCACTCTCTCCTCTGATATTTGTTTGGACGATGAAGCAGCTGGAAACTTCCACAATGGTCACCG
This sequence comes from Lipophrys pholis, assembly GCF_963383615.2. Taxonomy (NCBI): domain Eukaryota; kingdom Metazoa; phylum Chordata; class Actinopteri; order Blenniiformes; family Blenniidae; genus Lipophrys; species Lipophrys pholis. Next base: position 18,648 of record NW_028292242.1, read on the forward strand.
TTGTCGGCGTGGCCTTTCCAACAGCCGGCCATTGTCGCCTCCACTGTGCCCGGAATGTTCCAACTCCACAGGAATGGAGGGGGAGATGGAGGGGGAGATGGAGGGAGAGATGGAGGGAGAGAGAGATGGAGGGGAGACGACTGGAAAAAGACGAATGAAAACAGGAAGTGGCAGCGAGGATTGATCAGTGACTGTCAACAAGCAGAAGATTTAGTGACCACTTCCTGTTTGATTGTTCACAAAACAAAATGATGAAGGAACTAGAGACAGGAAGCAGAGAGGTGAGGATGAAGAGCAGAGAGGTGAGGATGAAGAGCAGTGATGTCACTCATTGCTAGCTGTTATTGATCATATATCCAGCTGCAGATTCCAAATCCTTTTCCAGTGGAGCTCTGATCCAGCTGTTCCAGTGAGATTCCACATATGGAAATGAGACATCTTTTTGAAATAACGAGCATATCCAGAGATTATTATTATTATTATTATTATTATTATTATTATTATTATTATTATTATTATTATTATTATTGTGATTATTATTATTATTATTATTATTATTATTGTTATTATTATTATTATTATTGTGATTATTATTATTATTATTATTATTATTATTGTGATTATTATTATTATTATTATTATTATTATTATTATTGTTATTATTATTATTATTATTATTATTATTGTTGTTGTTATTATTGTTGTTGTTATTATTGTTGTTGTTATTATTGTTGTTGTGTGCTGATGAGAAACAGATTTGACCAGTTTCTAACTGAGCTGGATGGAGGGGTAGGATTGTTGGGTTTTGTCCTGCAGTACTTTTAAAAAGCAGAACGAGTATTTCTATGAAGATTGAATTGACTTGTAGGAATGGTAATACTATATTTTAAAGTAAATTCTGGGTACGTCATTAATGATCCTTCTGAGTTAAACAGAAGCAGAAGTATGTTATTGGTAAAGCAGTCGGGGTAAAATCAGGATTTGTTTCTATGTAAGATGTCTTTGTTCTTCCAGATGTAAAACCTCTGGAGAGAAAGGATGTTTGTATGTCAGTGACCGAGGCTCCGTTTCCACCACAACGAATTCCAGTCAATCCACAGAACTTTCTTCACTTTTGGGGGGTCCGTTTACACGGTACCAGTGTTCTGATCCACTGTATCCACAAAGTTTTTAATCCGGCTCCCAAAGTGGAAAGATTCTTTCACGGTGCAAATCCCCCCTGCAGAGACTGATGGAGGCTCCAGAGCCTGTTACTGCTCCCCCCCCCCCCCCCCCTGCAGAGACTGATGGAGGCTCCAGAGCCTGTTACTGCTCATCCACCCCCCCCCCCCCCCCCCCCCCCTCCTGCTCACCCAGTTGTAAACAAACATGGCGGCCGCGCAGTGGTACGACCCGTAGAGGTACGACCCGTGGTGGTACGACCCGTGGTGGTACGACCCGTGGTGGTACGACCCGTGGTGGTGCGACCCGTAGCGGTACGACCCGTAGCGGTACGACCCGTAGTGGTGCGACCCGTGGTGGTGCGACCCGTAGTGGTACGACCCGTAGTGGTGCGACCCGTGGTGGTGCGACCCGTAGCGGTACAACCCATGGTGTTACGACCCGTAGCGGTACGACCTGTAGTGGTACGACCCGTGGTGGTACGACCCGTGGTGGTACGACCCGTAGTGGTACGACCCGTAGCGGTACGACCCGTAGTGGTACGACCCGTAGCGGTACGACCCGTAGCGGTACGACTCGTAGCGGTACGACCCGCAGCTGTACGACCCGTAGCGGTACGACCCGCAGTGGTACGACCCGTAGTGGTACGACCCGTAGTGGTACGACCCGTAGTGGTACGACTCGTAGCGGTACGACCCGTAGCGGTACGACTCGTAGCGGTACGACCCGCAGCTGTACGACCCGTAGCGGTACGACCCGCAGTGGTACGACCCGTAGTGGTACGACCCGTAGTGGTACGACCCGTAGCGGTACGACCCGTAGCGGTACGACCCGTAGCGGTACGACCCGTAGTGGTAGTTTTCTCCTCCAGATCAGTAGTTTAATAGTTGAGACTCTCCCTGATATCATCCGGTTCCTCATCAGTCCACTAGGATGTCAGGTTCTCTCCATTTTCTTCACCTTTATAGTGTTTGGTTCTCTGCACACGTCTGTGTAGTTTCATTACAAAATCAAGCAACAGCGCCCTCCAGTGGCCCGGCAGACTAACTACATGGTTGTGTGTGTGTCTGCTGCTGCAGTGGAAACACTCTCTCTTTAGCGGATTAGGTGTTGTCATGTGAAACGTTGTCGTGGAAACAGGACCCAAGAGAGAAGCATCTGTTTATGGTAATTAGATCATTTTAGGGGACTTTTTCAGGATTATAATTACAAAATAAAAGTAAGTTTAGAGAAAATGTATTTTGGGCTGAGGTTCCAGATTGAGGACGGGTTCTTGATGAATTGTTTGAGCCAATTTATTTTGAAGGTTTTATTTAATGTGTAGAAGTCTACAAAGTGGAGGCCACCTCCATCATCCCAGTTCATCCTGACACTTTTAATGTGATGGTTTTTGTTTTTCCAGATGAAGTTGAACAGCTTCCTGTCAGGGTCTTCAGAGACCTCTTTAGCCCCATTTCCACGGTGCCCCTTGGTGCTGGTACGGGTCAGGTCGGAACCGGTTGTTGTGTGTTTCCACTGACTCAGAACCGTTACCAACCGGTACCATTGGTAGCCATTTCTCACTACCCCTCCACTTGGGGTACCAGGCACAATGTTCCGGATATGAGGGGGAGGAGCTTCAACACTGCCGTCTGCTCATTGGTCCGTGACGACCTGTTCTCCCAGCAAGCAGCCATTTCCAATCACTTCTTCTGCAGCAATCAGGAAACTTTTTTGAAAATGTCCCGTTATGGCGTCACATCCTGCATGATTACACAACCGTTCATAACACCGCCTACATTTCAAACCGAACCCCGTGTAATGGAAACGCGGCACTGATACGGGTCTGGTTACAGATAGCCGACCCCATCCGACCGGCACCGGCACCAAGGGGCACTGTGGAAACGGGGCTTTTGTTAACATGGAGACATAAAGCAGCATGTGAGTCCAGAAAGTCCTTCAGCTTTGGACAATAATATCCTACCTCAGTGATAAATCTCCTTGCAGCCATTGGTTCAGTTTGTTTTGGGTTTTATTGATAATAGAGTCAAAGTTCTGATGCATCTGGCGTCTCTATCCTTTGTAAGGACGATTCCCAAATAAGTTCCAGTAGCAGTAGCAGTAGCAGTAGCAGTAGCAGTAGCAGCAGCAGCAGCAGTAGCAGCAGCAGCAGTAGTAGCAGTGGCAGTAGCAGTAGCAGTAGCAGTAGCAGTAGCAGTAGTAGCAGTGGCAGTAGCAGTAGCAGTAGCAGTAGTAGTAGTCGCAGTAGCAGTAGCAGTAGTAGCAGCAGCAGTAGCAGTAGCAGTAGCAGTAGCAGTAGTAGCAGCAGCAGTAGCAGTAGCAGCAGCAGCAGTAGTAGCAGCAGCAGTAGCAGTAGCAGTAGCAGTAGCAGTAGTAGCAGTAGCAGTAGCAGTAGCAGTAGCAGTAGCAGCAGCAGTAGCAGCAGCAGTAGCTGTAGCAGCAGCAGCAGCAGCAGCAGCAGCAGCAGCAGCAGCAGTAGCAGCAGCAGTAGTAGTAGCAGTAGCAGCAGCAGCAGCAGTAGCAGCAGCAGTAGCAGTAGCAGTAGCAGCAGCAGCAGCAGTAGCAGTAGCAGTAGCAGTAGCAGCAGTAGTAGCAGTAGCAGTAGCAGCAGAAGTAGCAGTAGCAGTAGCAGTAGCAGCAGTAGTAGCAGTAGCAGTAGCAGCAGCAGCAGTAGTAGCAGCAGCAGTAGTAG
>NW_028292242.1:27500-37500 GCF_963383615.2 Lipophrys pholis
TTAACCAGAATGTTTCACCTCCTAGTAACCAGAATGTTTCAGCTCCTAGTAACCAGAATGTTTCAGCTCCTAGTAACCATAATGCTTCAGCTCCTATATTAACCAGAATGTTTCACCTCCTAGTAACCAGAATGTTTCAGCTCCTAGTAACCAGAATGTTTCACCTCCTAGTAACCAGAATGTTTCAGCTCCTAGTAACCAGAATGTTTCACCTCCTATATTAACCAGAATGTTTCACCTCCTAGTAACCAGAATGTTTCAGCTCCTAGTAACCAGAATGTTTCACCTCCTAGTAACCAGAATGTTTCAGCTCCTAGTAACCATAATGCTTCAGCTCCTATATTAACCAGAATGTTTCACCTCCTAGTAACCAGAATGTTTCAGCTCCTAGTAACCAGAATGTTTCACCTCCTAGTAACCAGAATGTTTCAGCTCCTAGTAACCATAATGCTTCAGCTCCTATATTAACCAGAATGTTTCACCTCCTAGTAACCAGAATGTTTCAGCTCCTAGTAACCAGAATGTTTCACCTCCTAGTAACCAGAATGTTTCAGCTCCTAGTAACCATAATGCTTCAGCTCCTATATTAACCAGAATGTTTCACCTCCTAGTAACCAGAATGTTTCAGCTCCTAGTAACCAGAATGTTTCAGCTCCCAGTAACCAGAATGCTTCACCTCCTAGTAACAAGAATGTTTCAGCTCCTAGTAACCAGAATGTTTCAACTCCCAGTAACCAGAATGCTTCAGCTCCTAGTAACCAGAATGCTTCAGCTCCCAATAACCAGAATGCTTCAGCTCCTAGTAACCAGAATGTTTCAGCTCCTAGTAACCAGAATGTTTCAGCTCCCAGTAACCAGAATGCTTCACCTCCTAGTAACCAGAATGTTTCAGCTCCCAGTAACCAGAATGTTTCAGCTCCAATAATAACCAGAATGCTTCAGCTCCTAGTAACCAGAATGCTTCACCTCCTAGTAACCAGAATGTTTCACCTCCTAGTAACCAGAATGTTTCAGCTCCTAGTAACCAGAATGCTTCAGCTCCTAGTAACCAGAATGTTTGAACTCCTAGTAACCAGAATGTTTCAGCTCCTAGTAACCATAATGCTTCAGCTCCTATATTAACCAGAATGTTTCACCTCCTAGTAACCAGAATGTTTCAGCTCCTAGTAACCAGAATGTTTCACCTCCTAGTAACCAGAATGTTTCAGCTCCTAGTAACCATAATGCTTCAGCTCCTATATTAACCAGAATGTTTCACCTCCTAGTAACCAGAATGTTTCAGCTCCTAGTAACCAGAATGTTTCACCTCCTAGTAACCAGAATGTTTCAGCTCCTAGTAACCATAATGCTTCAGCTCCTATATTAACCAGAATGTTTCACCTCCTAGTAACCAGAATGTTTCAGCTCCTAGTAACCAGAATGTTTCACCTCCTAGTAACCAGAATGTTTCAGCTCCTAGTAACCATAATGCTTCAGCTCCTATATTAACCAGAATGTTTCACCTCCTAGTAACCAGAATGTTTCAGCTCCTAGTAACCAGAATGTTTCACCTCCTAGTAACCAGAATGTTTCAGCTCCTAGTAACCAGAATGTTTCACCTCCTATATTAACCAGAATGTTTCACCTCCTAGTAACCAGAATGTTTCAGCTCCTAGTAACCAGAATGTTTCACCTCCTAGTAACCAGAATGTTTCAGCTCCTAGTAACCATAATGCTTCAGCTCCTATATTAACCAGAATGTTTCACCTCCTAGTAACCAGAATGTTTCAGCTCCTAGTAACCAGAATGTTTCACCTCCTAGTAACCAGAATGTTTCAGCTCCTAGTAACCATAATGCTTCAGCTCCTATATTAACCAGAATGTTTCACCTCCTAGTAACCAGAATGTTTCAGCTCCTAGTAACCAGAATGTTTCACCTCCTAGTAACCAGAATGTTTCAGCTCCTAGTAACCATAATGCTTCAGCTCCTATATTAACCAGAATGTTTCACCTCCTAGTAACCAGAATGTTTCAGCTCCTAGTAACCAGAATGTTTCAGCTCCCAGTAACCAGAATGCTTCACCTCCTAGTAACAAGAATGTTTCAGCTCCTAGTAACCAGAATGTTTCAACTCCCAGTAACCAGAATGCTTCAGCTCCTAGTAACCAGAATGCTTCAGCTCCCAATAACCAGAATGCTTCAGCTCCTAGTAACCAGAATGTTTCAGCTCCTAGTAACCAGAATGTTTCAGCTCCCAGTAACCAGAATGCTTCACCTCCTAGTAACCAGAATGTTTCAGCTCCCAGTAACCAGAATGTTTCAGCTCCAATAATAACCAGAATGCTTCAGCTCCTAGTAACCAGAATGCTTCACCTCCTAGTAACCAGAATGTTTCACCTCCTAGTAACCAGAATGTTTCAGCTCCTAGTAACCAGAATGCTTCAGCTCCTAGTAACCAGAATGTTTGAACTCCTAGTAACCAGAATGTTTCAGCTCCTAGTAACCATAATGCTTCAGCTCCTATATTAACCAGAATGTTTCACCTCCTAGTAACCAGAATGTTTCAGCTCCTAGTAACCAGAATGTTTCACCTCCTAGTAACCAGAATGTTTCAGCTCCTAGTAACCATAATGCTTCAGCTCCTATATTAACCAGAATGTTTCACCTCCTAGTAACCAGAATGTTTCAGCTCCTAGTAACCAGAATGTTTCACCTCCTAGTAACCAGAATGTTTCAGCTCCTAGTAACCATAATGCTTCAGCTCCTATATTAACCAGAATGTTTCACCTCCTAGTAACCAGAATGTTTCAGCTCCTAGTAACCAGAATGTTTCACCTCCTAGTAACCAGAATGTTTCAGCTCCTAGTAACCATAATGCTTCAGCTCCTATATTAACCAGAATGTTTCACCTCCTAGTAACCAGAATGTTTCACCTCCTAGTAACCAGAATGTTTCAGCTCCTAGTAACCAGAATGTTTCAGCTCCCAGTAACCAGAATGCTTCACCTCCTAGTAACAAGAATGTTTCAGCTCCTAGTAACCAGAATGTTTCAACTCCCAGTAACCAGAATGCTTCAGCTCCTAGTAACCAGAATGCTTCAGCTCCCAATAACCAGAATGCTTCAGCTCCTAGTAACCAGAATGTTTCAGCTCCTAGTAACCAGAATGTTTCAGCTCCCAGTAACCAGAATGCTTCACCTCCTAGTAACCAGAATGTTTCAGCTCCCAGTAACCGGAATGTTTCAGCTCCAATAATAACCAGAATGCTTCAGCTCCTAGTAACCAGAATGCTTCACCTCCTAGTAACCAGAATGTTTCACCTCCTAGTAACCAGAATGTTTCAGCTCCTAGTAACCAGAATGCTTCAGCTCCTAGTAACCAGAATGTTTGAACTCCTAGTAACCAGAATGTTTCAGCTCCTAGTAACCAGAATGTTTCAGCTCCTATATTAACCAGAATGTTTCACCTCCTAGTAAACCGAACGTTTCACCTCCTAGTAACCAGAATGCTTCACCTCCTAGTAACCAGAATGTTTCAGCTCCTAGTAACCAGAATGTTTCAGCTCCTAGTAACCAGAATGTTTCGGCTCCTAGTAACCAGAATGTTTGAACTCCTAGTAACCAGAATGTTTCAGCTCCTATATTAACCAGAATGTTTCACTTCCTAGTAAACCGAACGTTTCACCTCCTAGTAACCAGAATGTTTCAGCTCCTAGTAACCAGAATGTTTCACCTCCTAGTAACCAGAATGTTTCAGCTCCTAGTAACCATAATGCTTCAGCTCCTATATTAACCAGAATGTTTCAGCTCCTAGTAACCAGAATGTTTCACCTCCTAGTAACCATAATGTTTCAGCTCCTAGTAACCAGAATGTTTCACCTCCTAGTAACCAGAATGTTTCAGCTCCTATATTAACCAGAATGTTTCAGCTCCTAGTAACCAGAATGTTTCACCTCCTAGTAACCAGAATGTTTCAGCTCCCAGTAACCATAATGTTTCAGCTCCTAGTAACCAGAATGTTTCACCTCCTAGTAACCAGAATGCTTCAGCTCCTAGTAACCAGAATGCTTCAGCTCCTAGTAACCAGAATGCTTCAGCTCCCAGTAACCAGAATGTTTCAGCTCCAATAATAACCAGAATGCTTCAGCTCCTAGTAACCAGAATGCTTCACCTCCTAGTAACCAGAATGTTTCAGCTCCTATATTAACCAGAATGTTTCAGCTCCTAGTAACCAGAATGTTTCACCTCCTAGTAACCAGAATGTTTCAGCTCCTATATTAACCAGAATGTTTCAGCTCCCAGTAACCATAATGTTTCAGCTCCTAGTAACCAGAATGCTTCACCTCCTAGTAACCAGAATGTTTCAGCTCCAATAATAACCAGAATGTTTCACCTCCTAGTAACCAGAATGCTTCACCTCCTAGTAACCAGAATGTTTCAGCTCCTAGTAACCAGAATGCTTCAGCTCCTAGTAACCAGAATGTTTCACCTCCTAGTAACCAGAATGTTTCAGCTCCTAGTAACCAGAATGTTTCAGCTCATATATTAACCAGAATGTTTCAGCTCCTAGTAACCAGAATGCTTCAGCTCCTAGTAACCAGAATGTTTCAGCTCATATATTAACAAGAATGTTTCAGCTCCTAGTAATCAGAATGTTTCACCTCCTCGTAACCAGAATGCTTCACCTCCTAGTAACCAGAATGTTTCAGCTCCAATAATAACCAGAATGTTTCACCTCCTAGTAACCAGAATGTTTCAGCTCCTATATTAACCAGAATGTTTCAGCTCCTAGTAACCAGAATGTTTCAGCTCCTAGTAACCAGAATGTTTCAGCTCCCAGTAACCAGAATGTTTCAGCTCCTAGTAACCAGAATGTTTCAGCTCCTAGTAACCAGAATGTTTTAGCTCCCAGTAACCAGAATGTTTCAGCTCCTAGTAACCAGAATGTTTCAGCTCCTATATTAACCAGAATGTTTCAGCTCCTAGTAACCAGAATGTTTCACCTCCTATATTAACCAGAATGTTTCAGCTCCTAGTAACCAGAATGTTTCAGCTCCTATATTAACCAGAATGTTTCAGCTCCTTGTAACCAGAATGTTTCACCTCCTATATTAACCAGAATGTTTCAGCTCCTAGTAACCAGAATGCTTCAGCATCATTTTTTAACTTTGACTCTCCTGATGTTTCCTCCTTCAAGTGAAAACATGGTTATTATTGAACCATTCGAGTCGTCAGTGTGCTCATCTGACCGGCAGGGAAAAGCTTTTATTTTGTTTCTTTTTTATTTATTTACATGTATTTGTTTATTTCAGTCGGCTGTTTTTTTTATAAAAAATGTGTGATTATTTTAAAAGCAATTTTTGCATGTTAAATGACAAGATGTAAGATAATGGAGTGAAATAAAACAGTGATAACAATAAAAAGAAAACAATATTGTTTTTATATTATATTATATTATTATATTATTATTATTATAATATATAAATATTCGGATTGATTAATTTTAGTTGAAATTAATTGATTGATACTTTTCCATCTTATCATTTTTCCAACTTTTAAGTGTATCAATAATAATAATAATAATAATAATAATAATAATAATAATAATAATAATAATAATAATAATAATAATAATTATAAAGTCATTCATTTTTTGTAATTATTATCATTAGTAGTAGTAGTAGTAGCAGTAGTATAATGCTGCAGTGCCCTCTGCTGGATGCTCAGTGAACCGGAAAATTGTTTTAGGTCACTTCCTCTCTGTACACTCACGGGAAAGCTGTGTGTGTGTGTGTGTGTGTGTGTGTGTGTGTGTGTGTGTGTGTGTGTGTGTGTGTGTGTGTGTGTGTGTGTGTGTGTGTGTGTGTGTGTGTGTGTGTGTGTGTGTGTGTGTGTGTGTGTGTGTGTTGTCCTCCAGATGATGTTCAACTTTATTTCTCGTCGCCAAACACTTCAAGGCTTCTACTGATTAAACCAACGATTATAGACGGAGGAAAGTAGTTCCAGTTGTATCCAGCAGAGGGCAGTGTCCGGCAACTAAACACGTTTTAATCAAAGCTCATGAAACGTCACAATAACCAGTGGTGGTGATGGTGGTGGTGGTGGTAGTGGAGGTGGTAATGATTATGATGATGGTGGTGGTGGTGTTCGTGGTGGTGGTTGTGATGATGATGGTGGTGGTGGTGATGATGATGATGATGATGATGATGATGATGATGATGATGATGATGATGATGATGTGGTGGTGGTGGTGGTGGTAGTGGTGGCGGTGGTGGAACTGGTGGTGGTGATGGTGGTGATGCTAGTGGTGGAGGTGGTGGTGGTGGTGGTGGTGGTGGTGATGGTGGTGGTGATGGTGCTGATAGTCTTGGAGATGGTGGTGGTAGTGAAGGTAGTGATAATCGTGGTGGTCGAGGTGGTGGTGGTAGTGATGATTATGGAGGTGGTGGAGGAGGTGGTGGTAGTGGTGGTGGTGGCAATGGTGGAGTTGTTGTTGGTGGTGGTGGTGATGGTTTTGGTGGTAGTGGTGGAGGTGGCGGTGGTGGAGGTGATGGTGATGATGTTGGAGGTGGTGGTGGTAGTAGTGATGGTGGTGGAGGTGGTGATGGTGGTGGTGATTTTAGTGATGGTTCTGATAGTGATGGAGATGTTTGTGGTAGTGATGGTAGTGATTGTGGTGGTCGAGGTGGTGGTGGTAGTGGTGGAGGTGGTGATGGTGATGATGGTGGAGGTCATGGAGGACATGGTCGTGGTGGAGGTGGTGGGGGAGGTGGTGGTGGTTGTAGTGGTGGTGCTGGTGATGGTAGTGGTGGAGGAAATGGAGGTGATGGTAGTGGTTGAGGTGGTTGTGGTAATGGTTGTGGTGGTGGTGATGAAGGTGGTGGAGGAGGTGGTGGTTGTAGTAATGGTAGTGATGATGATGGTGGAGGTGGAGGTGGTGGTGGTGGTGGAGGTGGAGGTGGTAGTGGTGGTGATGGTAGTGGTGGAGGTGGTGGTGATGGTGGTGGTGGTGATAATCGTGATGATTGTGGAGGTGGTGGAGGAGGTGGAGGTAGTGGTGGTGATGGTGATGATGGTGCAGGTGGTGGAGGACATATAGTCCCTGTGGAGACAGGACCTGGAGACTCCAGGGTCTCATTTATAAAAGCTGCTGAAGCACTAAAGGTCCTGGAAGATACATACACCATTTCCCACTCAAAGTTTGTGATCTAAAAAATGGTGAGGTGGAGAATTGAAGCCAGATTGATCTCAAACATTTATTATCTTCAAATATCAGACTTATTGATCCACGTGATCCTAAACAGCCGAGCTGCAGAGTTCTAGATGGTTCCTTAGTGGAACGTTCCTGCTGAATCAGCAGAACCATGTTCATACGTCAAACTTTCATCTTCAGATGATCCAGACCAGTGGTTCTCAAACTATTTACACCAAGTACCACCCAGAAAATACTTTGCTCTCCAAGTACCACCCAGAAAATACCACCATAATGACCAACACTATACAGTAGTATACAGCCTAGTTAGCCTAAGTATTCATCAAAAACAAGGCAGAGGTTTTACTCCTAAAGAAGTATATTTAATATTGTCAACCATTGTAACATTGTACACAGTTAGATTAGTAACACTACGCTTATATATAAGAAAATAAAAGACTGTCCTTAAATAATGATTCAATTAAAATATATTGCACAGAAAAGTTAAATAAACATTGTACTGTAAACAAAGGAAGAAAAAACTGTTCTTAAAGATTAAATATAACTACTGTACTTAAATGTTAAGTAAAGAATGTAAAATACTTCATTAAAAATAATTTAAAACGGCTGCCTGAATTTCTCACACACACACACACACACACACACACACACACACACACACACACACAGATTAAGAATAAAACTGATAAAAAAGATCAATGGATTCTAGCGAATGTCTCTCTATCATTCTACTATAGATCTGGGATCCCCCCTCCCTTCTCGTGTCACATGACCCCCGCTTCCACCCAATTGAAGATTAAACATGGCTGCCATTTCAGGAAATGATGTTTTATTCACGGACTGAGTATTTCAGATGATAAACATTATGAAGTAGAAAACGGCTTTAGAAGTGATGGAAGTAACTCCTCTTCCACCGGCCAGTTCATCCATATTAGTAACCAGCGGGCAGCGTGACGTTACGGCGGCGTGACGTTACGGCGGCGTGACGTTACGGCGGCGTGACGTTACGGCGGCGTGACGTTACGGCAGCGTGACGTTACGGCAGCGTGACGTTACGGCAGTGTGACGTTACGGCAGTGTGACGTTACGGCAGTGTGACGTTACGGCAGTGTGACGTTACGGCAGCGTCACGGCAGCGTTACGACAGCGTGACGTTACGGCGGCGTGACGTTACGGCAGCGTGACGTTACGGCAGCGTGACGTTACGGCAGCGTGACGTTACGGCAGCGTGACGTTACGGCAGTGTGACGGCAGCGTCACGGCATCGTTAGGGCAGTGTGACGTTACGGCAGTGTGACGTTACGGCAGCGTCACGGCAGCGTTACGACAGCGTTACGCAGCGTTACATTACGGCAGTGTGACGGCAGCGTCACGGCATCGTTACGGCAGCGTGACGTTATGGCAGCGTGACGTTACGGCAGCGTCACGGCAGCGTTACGACAGCGTTACGCAGCGTTACATTACGGCAGTGTGACGGCAGCGTCACGGCATCGTTACGGCAGCGTGACGTTATGGCAGCGTGACGTTACGGCAGCGTCACGGCAGCGTTACGACAGCGTTACGCAGCGTTACATTACGGCAGTGTGACGGCAGCGTCACGGCAGCGTTACGGCAGCGTGACGTTACGGCAGCGTGACGTTACGGCAGCGTGACGTTACGGCAGTGTGACGGCAGCGTCACGGCATCGTTAGGGCAGTGTGACGTTACGGCAGTGTGACGTTACGGCAGCGTCACGGCAGCGTTACGACAGCGTTACGCAGCGTTACATTACGGCAGTGTGACGGCAGCGTCACGGCATCGTTACGGCAGCGTGACGTTACGGCAGCGTCACAGCAGCGTTACGGCAGCGTTACGACAGCGTTACGCTGCGTTACATTCCGGCAGTGTGACGGCAGTGGCGGCACCGCTACAACAGCATCACGGCAGTGGCGGCAGCGTCACGGCAGTGGCGGCACTTCGTGTCACGATCGCCCGTAATGCTAGGCTTAGCGACCCGCTAACCTCCGGGACTCGACCTGAAAAGTCATTTTACACACAAAATACTTCACTTTTTTCACTAGAATCAGCTCAGATAGGCCTTTTCTCACAGAGCTGCTAAATCCCGTGTTCTCAGGTGCAGTACACACTAAGTTAGGGTATAAACGCTCTACCGTGAGTTGCCGTGACACGAACCCAGAAGGTCAGTCCACAGAAAGCACCGCTGAATAACCGTTTTCACATAAAAACTTTATTTTTTATAAGAACTCGATTGTATATGTCGTTATTCATGGTACAGGGCAGGAACTCTTGGAAATTCATGTTCAGAAACGTTTTCCGGAGCCGTACAGGCGGAGATGCCCCCCCCGTGCCACCATCAGCCGATGGGTACAGCCTGGGACCCACTACTAATTAGTTCAGGCGCCGGGACCAAATTTACAAGAAAAACCCTTTATAAAGTGAAATCTGAAGGTAAAAGCAGTGAAAACAGTCCAAAGGAGCTTTAGGGCCCAAAGGGTTAAAAACCTCCACCTCTTGCCATCAAGTCCTGCCTGCTACCGTGAATAACTGTTGATGTCAGCGCTTTTATATTTATTTCAGTGATCCTTTGGCGTACCACTAGAGGGAGCCTCGAGTACCACTAGTGGTACGCGTACCACACTTTGGGAATGACTGCTCTAGAGGATAGAACTGACTGATTATTACAGTTTAGTTCCAGAGTAAACACATAAATAGTGAGGTGACAGTCGTGAGTAGAGCTGCAGTGTGGATGTTCCAGTGTAACAACTGATTCTGTCCTCAGGAGGACACTGACTGTCTGTCTCCAGTCTCTG